>NC_092280.1:58278-88700 GCF_036320965.1 Panulirus ornatus | reverse complement strand
GATATCTTTTGTCAGCTTCTTCGCCATATATGTTTTCCCTCTTGCTGGCAGACCCACCATGACAATGACATGAGGGGTGTTGACATAGTTGGCACGCTCCCCTAATCATGTAAGAAATTTATGATTAATATCAATACACAAAAATGAGAACCTGCAACAAAGGTATCAATCACTGATACAGTTGTACAATTCAGAGTATATAGAATATAACATTCAACATCAAACAGCAGATATTTGGGTATATTAGCTAAAAGATTGAAAACTGTTAGGTTAGTAACTGCTTTGGCTGGCTGATTCCTATGATTTTCTAATGCTGTAGCATCATTTGAGAGTGTCTGTCACTGATGTGCTAACAGTTTCTTCTCTAATTTGCTAAAGGAAGCCATCAAGGATAAAATAGGCAAGCTTAGATCACTATAAGGGTATTTCCTGAAGCTCCTTGAGCAACTTTACCAGTGGATAATTCAACTTGTCCCAAAGAAGAATAGTAGTTGCACTTATCAAGATTCAAAAACACTGCTATTCTTGATTTGAAAAAAATCTCAACTTTCATTAGAATATCTAATATAGTCCCATAATGAGTCATCTGAGGACTGCTCTAACCCATATCCATGTTTAGTTTCAAAAATAGTTTCAAGACAAAAATTCTACACAACAAACATACTTCTTTTTTTTTTTCTTTTTTTTTTTTATACTTTGTCGCTGTCTCCCGCGTTTGCGAGGTAGCGCAAGGAAACAGACGAAAGAAATGGCCCAACCCTCCCCATACACATGTACATACACACGTCCACACACGCAAATATACATACCTACACAGCTTTCCATGGTTTACCCCGGACGCTTCACATGCCTTGATTCAATCCACTGACAGCACGTCAACCCCTGTATACCACATCGCTCCAATTCACTCTATTCCTTGCCCTCCTTTCACCCTCCTGCATGTTCAGGCCCCGATCACACAAAATCCTCTTCACTCCATCTTTCCACCTCCAATTTGGTCTCCCTCTTCTCCTCGTTCCCTCCACCTCCGACACATATATCCTCTTGGTCAATCTTTCCTCACTCATTCTCTCCATGTGCCCAAACCATTTCAAAACACCCTCTTCTGCTCTCTCAACCACGCTCTTTTTATTTCCACACATCTCTCTTACCCTTACGTTACTTACTCGATCAAACCACCTCACACCACACATTGTCCTCAAACATCTCATTTCCAGCACATCCATCCTCCTGCGCACAACTCTATCCATAGCCCACGCCTCGCAACCATACAACATTGTTGGAACTACTATTCCTTCAAACATACCCATTTTTGCTTTCCGGGATAATGTTCTCGACTTCCACACATTTTTCAAGGCTCCCAAAATTTTCGCCCCCTCCCCCACCCTATGATCCACTTCCGCTTCCATGGTTCCATCCGCTGACAGATCCACTCCCAGATATCTAAAACACTTCACTTCCTCCAGTTTTTCTCCATTCAAACTCACCTCCCAATTGACTTGACCCTCAACCCTACTGTACCTAATAACCTTGCTCTTATTCACATTTACTCTTAACTTTCTTCTTCCACACACTTTACCAAACTCCGTCACCAGCTTCTGCAGTTTCTCACATGAATCCGCCACCAGCGCTGTATCATCAGCGAACAACAACTGACTCACTTCCCAAGCTCTCTCATCCCCAACAGACTTCATACTTGCCCCTCTTTCCAAGACTCTTGCATTTACCTCCCTAACAACCCCATCCATAAACAAATTAAACAACCATGGAGACATCACACACCCCTGCCGCAAACCTACATTCACTGAGAACCAATCACTTTCCTCTCTTCCTACACGTACACATGCCTTACATCCTCGATAAAAACTTTTCACTGCTTCTAACAACTTGCCTCCCACACCATATATTCTTAATACCTTCCACAGAGCATCTCTATCAACTCTATCATATGCCTTCTTTTGTAAAAAGCCATAATCTTATCTTTACCATATCTTTATAATCAAAATCATCTATTAGCATCCTCAGATGGGTTTATAATGTTTAATCACTGCAAACACTGAACAAGAGCTGTCCTTAGCCACTGGCTTGGTAAGGGTGAGGCACGAAAGGCTAAGAAGTGGCACTGAAGTTCATTAGTTACGGAGACTATTGCCATGCCCACCCCCTTGAGGGAGCTCTAGGTGGGAACAGGTGTCAGAGGTATAAATAGATATACAGAATCACTTTTTGTCAACAGTGGGATGCCATAAAAATCATAAACAGATTCATCATAAAACAAGCTTTTGTGTGCACATAAGGGCCACCAGGCCTAAAGTGACACTAATCTTTCACAAGAAGATGGTTACATGTGTCTTTGTTGCTCTTATAATGTGCTTGATTCGTTTCCAATCATCAATGACTATGGGCAAGGCTGGGAATCTTAGCATCAAGTAAGCTAATGAAGCATATGAAACAAAAACTGGTGGAGGTATTAGTCAAGTTCAGGAAATATTCACCAAAATTGGTGTTATATATTTTTCTACTATTCCTCTGCATGGGGAATCTAGGTCATGGGTTTCCCCCAATTAAGTTACAATAGGTCATGCTAGGTTAGAAGGGTCCTGAAAATTGGGGACCTCAAGCTGTGGTTTATATTAGGCTTTTTCTTTTTCCTTGTGCTTCAAAGATTTACAAATTTTGTTATTCTTTTTATAACACTGTTGGGGTTTATTTCTTTTACTTCCACCTTACTTGTTGGTTGAATGGGTTACCCTAAAAATCAATCCCACTGAGACTCCAACGTAGTTTCAGTTAGAGGTTTAACAAAAGCAATTCCATTTTTCTTAAGTGATGACTCCTACAGGTATATAGGTCTCCATGAATGCAACAACGTTTTGCCAAAAAGTTAAATACATCACTACTAAATAAAAAAGTTTGGAAAAGTGTGTGAAAGGAGAAAGTTGAGAGTAAATGTGAATAAGAGCAAGGTTATTAGGTTCAGTAGGGTTGAGGGTCAAGTCAATTGGGAGGTAAGTTTGAATGGAGATAAACTGGAGGAAGTGAAGTGTTTTAGATATCTGGGAGTGGATTTGGCAGCGGATGGAACCATGCAAGCGGAAGTGAATCATAGGGTGGAGGAGGGGGCGAAAATTCTGGGAGCCTTGAAGAATGTGTGGAAGTCGAGAACATTGTCTCGGAAAGCAAAAATGGGTATGTTTGAAGGAATAGTGGTTCCAACAATGTTGTATGGTTGCGAGGCGTGGGCTATGGATAGAGTTGTGCACAGGAGGGTGGATGTGCTGGAAATGAGATGTTTGAGGACAATATGTGGTGTGAGGTGGTTTGATCGAGTAAGTAATAATAGGGTAAGAGAGATGTGTGGTAATAAAAAGGAGTGTGGTTGAGAGAGCAGAAGAGGGTGTATTGAAATGGTTTGGTCACATGGAGAGAATGAGTGGGGAAAGATTGACCAAGAGGATATATGTGTCAGAGGTGGTGGGAACAAGGAGAAGTGGGAAACCAAATTGGAGGTGGAAAGATAGAGCGAAAAAGATTTTGAGTGATCGGGGCCTGAACATGCAGGAGGGTGAAAGGCGTGCAAGGAATAGAGTGAATTGGAACGATGTGGTATACTGGGGTCGACGTGCTGTCAATGGATTGAACTAGGGCATGTGAAGCGTCTGGGGTAAACCATGGAAAGTTCCGTGGGGCCTGGATGTGGAAAGGGAGCTGTGGTTTCAGTGCATTATTACGTGACAGCTAGAGACTGAGTGTGAACGAATGGGGCCTTTGTTGTCTTTTCCTAGCGCTACCTCGCACACATGAGGGGGGGAGGGGTTGTTATTTCATGTGTGGCGAGGTGGCAATGGGAATGAATAAAGGCAGACAGTATGAATTATGTACATGTGTATGTATGTATATGTCTGCGTGTGTATATATATGTATATGTTGAGATGTATAGGTACATATATTTGCGTGTGTGGGCGCGTATGTATATACATGTGTATGAGGTTGGGTTGGGCCATTCTTTCGTCTATTTCCTTGCGCTACCTCGCTAAAGCGGGAGACAGCAACAAAGCAAAATACAATAATAAATATATTTTTTTTTTTTTTTTTGCTTTGTCGCTGTCTCCCGCGTTTGCAAGGTAGCGCGAGGAAACAGACGAAAGAAATGGCCCAGCCCACCCCCATACACATGTATATACACACATCCACACACGCAAATATACATACCTACACAGCTTTCCATGGTTTACCCCAGATGCTTCACATGCCCCGATTCAATCCACTGACAGCACGTCAACCCCGGTATACCACATCACTCCAATTCACTCTATTCCTTGCCCTCCTTTCACCCTCCTGCATGTTCAGGCCCCGATCACACAAAATCTTTTTCACTCCATCTTTCCACCTCCAATTTGGTCTCCCTCTTCTCCTCGTTCCCTCCACCTCCGACACATATATCCTCTTGGTCAATCTTTCCTCACTCATTCTCTCCATGTGCCCAAACCACTTCAAAACACCCTCTTCTGCTCTCTCAACCACGCTTTTTTTATTTCCACACATCTCTCTTACCCTTACGTTACTCACTCGATCAAACCACCTCACACCACACAGTGTCCTCAAACATCTCATTTCCAGCACATCCATCCTCCTGCGCACAACTCTATCCATAGCCCACGCCTCGCAACCATACAACATTGTTGGAACCACTATTCCTTCAAACATACCCATTTTTGCTTTCCGAGATAATGTTCTCGACTTCCAAACATTCTTCAAGGCCCCCAGAATTTTCGCCCCCTCCCCCACCCTATGATCCACTTCCGCTTCCATGGTTCCATCCGCTGCCAGATCCACTCCCAGATATCTAAAACACTTAACTTCCTCCAGTTTTTCTCCATTCAAACTCACCTCCCAACTGACTTGACCCTCAACCCTACTGTACCTAATAACCTTGCTCTTATTCACATTTACTCTTAACTTTCTTCTTCCACACACTTTACCAAACTCAGTCACCAGCTTCTGCAGTTTCTCACATGAATCAGCCACCAGCGCTGTATCATCAGCGAACAACAACTGACTCACTTCCCAAGCTCTCTCATCCCCAACTGACTTCATACTTGCCCCTCTTTCCAAAAACTCTTGCATTTACCTCCCTAACAACCCCATCCATAAACAAATTAAACAACCATGGAGACATCACACACCCCTGCCGCAAACCTACATTCACTGAGAACCAATCACTTTCCTCTCTTCCTACACGTACACATGCCTTACATCCTCGATAAAAACTTTTCACTGCTTCTAACAACTTTCCTCCCACACCATATATTCTTAATACCTTCCACAGAGCATCTCTATCAACTCTATCATATGCCTTCTCCAGATCCATAAATGCTACATACAAATCCATTTGCTTTTCTAAGTATTTCTCACATACATTCTTCAAAGCAAACACCTGATCCACACATCCTCTACCACTTCTGAAACCACACTGCTCTTCCCCAATCTGATGCTCTGTACATGCCTTCACCCTCTCAATCAATACCCTCCCATATAATTTACCAGGAATACTCAACAAACTTATACCTTATATATATACATATATATATACATATATATATATATATATATATATATATATATATATATGATGAATTGAAATATTGTAAAAGAATAATAAAACAACCAAGAAATGAATGCTATAAGGAGAAAAATACATGTAGGTCTGTGTTGGTAAGATAGCAGTAAGTGCAAAAAAAAATATTATTACTGACATGTTCCTAGGCCTTTACTCAGCTTAGACATTGAAGCTTATTGATTCAGTGGTGAAATTGATGAGAACTGCTATTGACGTTTGTGTGAATAAATTGTACATTTCCTTTTCCATAGCCAGAGGTTGAACCATTATGTGACGTTCATTTTTTCATTCATTTCAAGCTAAAAGTTTGTTTTCTAAATTGTTTCTTACATTTTTCATATGTATATATATGTATGTGTGTGTGTGTGTGTGTGTGTGTGCGTGTGTGTGTGTGTGTGTGTGTGTGTGTATATATATATGTATATTATCCCTGGGGATAGGGGTGAAAGAATACTTCCCACGTATTCCTCGCATGTCGTAGAAAGCGACTAGAGGGGACGGGAGCGGGGGGCCGGAAATCCTCCCCTCCTTGTATTAACTTTCTAAAATGGGAAACAGAAGAAGGAGTCACGCGGGGAGTGCTCATCCTCCTCGAAGGCTCAGAGTGGGGTGCCTAAATGTGTGTGGATGTAACCAAGATGTGAAAAAAGGAGAGATAGGTAGTATGTTTGAGGAAAGGAACCTGGATGTTTTGGCTCTGAGTGAAACGAAGCTCAAGGGTAAAGGGGAAGAGTGGTTTGGAAATGTCTGGGGAGTGAAGTCAGGGGTTAGTGAGAGGACAAGAGCAAGGGAAGGAGTAGCAATACTCCTGAAACAGGAGTTGTGGGAGTATGTGATAGAATGTAAGAAAGTAAATTCTCGATTAATATGGGTGAAATTGAAAGTTGATGGAGAGAGATGGGTGATTATTGGTGCATATGCACCTGGGCATGAGAAGAAAGATCATGAGAGGCAAGTGTTTTGGGAGCAGCTAAATGAGTGTGTTAGCGGTTTTGATGCACGAGACCGGGTTATAGTGATGGGTGATTTGAATGCAAAGGTGAGTAATGGGGCAGTTGAGGGAATAATTGGTATGCATGGGGTGTTCAGTGTTGTAAATGGAAATGGTGAAGAGCTTGTAGATTTATGTGCTGAAAAAGGACTGATGATTGGGAATACCTGGTTTAAAAAGCGAGATATACATAAGTATACTTATGTAAGTAGGAGAGATGGCCAGAGAGCGTTATTGGATTACGTGTTAATTGACAGGCGTGCGAAAGAGAGACTTTTGGATGTCAATGTGCTGAGAGGTGCAACTGGAGGGATGTCTGATCATTATCTTGTGGAGGCTAAGGTGAAGATTAGTATGGGTTTTCAGAAAAGAAGAGTGAATGTTGGGGTGAAGAAGGTGCTGAGAGTAAGTGAGCTTGGGAAGGAGACCTGTGTGAAGAAGTATCAGGAGAGACTGTGTACAGAATGGAAAAAGGTGAGAACAATGGAAGTAAGGGGAGTGGGGGAGGAATGGGATGTATTTAGGGAATCAGTGATGGATTGCGCAAAAGATGCTTGTGGCATGAGAAGAGTGGGAGGTGGGCTGTTTAGAAAGGGTAGTGAGTGGTGGGATGAAGAAGTAAGAGTATTAGTGAAAGAGAAGAGAGAGGCATTTGGACGATTTTTGCAGGGAAAAAATGCAATTGAGTGGGAGAAGTATAAAAGAAAGAGACAGGAGGTCAAGAGAAAGGTGCAAGAGGTGAAAAAAAGGGCAAATGAGAGTTGGGGTGAGAGACTATCAGTAAATTTTAGGGAGAATAAAAAGATGTTCTGGAAGGAGGTAAATAGGGTGCGTAAGACAAGGGAGCAAATGGGAACTTCAGTGAAGGGCGTAAATGGGGAGGTGATAACAAGTAGTGGTGATGTGAGAAGGAGATGGAATAAGTATTTTGAAGGTTTGTTGAATGTGTCTGATGACAGAGTGGCAGATATAGAGTGTTTGGGTCGAGGTGGTGTGCAAAGTGAGAGGGTTAGGGAAAATGATTTGGTAAACAGAGAAGAGGTAGTAAAAGCTTTGCGGAAGATGAAAGCCGGCAAGGCAGCAGGTTTGGATGGTATTGCAGTGGAATTTATTAAAAAAGGGGGTGACTGTATTGTTGACTGGTTGGTAAGGTTATTTAATGTATGTATGACTCATGGTGAGGTGCCTGAGGATTGGCGGAATGCGTGCATAGTGCCATTGTACAAAGGCAAAGGGGATAAGAGTGAGTGCTCAAATTACAGAGGTATAAGTTTGTTGAGTATTCCTGGTAAATTATATGGGAGGGTATTGATTGAGAGGGTAAAGGCATGTACAGAGCATCAGATTGGGGAAGAGCAGTGTGGTTTCAGAAGTGGTAGAGGATGTGTGGATCAGGTGTTTGCTTTGAAGAATGTATGTGAGAAATACTTAGAAAAGCAAATGGATTTGTATATAGCATTTATGGATCTGGAGAAGGCATATGATAGAGTTGATAGAGATGCTCTGTGGAAGGTATTAAGAATATATGGTGTGGGAGGCAAGTTGTTAGAAGCAGTGAAAAGTTTTTATCGAGGATGTAAGGCATGTGTACGTGTAGGAAGAGAGGAAAGTGATTGGTTCTCAGTGAATGTAGGTTTGCGGCAGGGGTGTGTGATGTCTCCATGGTTGTTTAATTTGTTTATGGATGGGGTTGTTAGGGAGGTAAATGCAAGAGTCTTGGAAAGAGGGGCAAGTATGAAGTCTGTTGGGGATGAGAGAGCTTGGGAAGTGAGTCAGTTGTTGTTCGCTGATGATACAGCGCTGGTGGCGGATTCATGTGAGAAACTGCAGAAGCTGGTGACGGAGTTTGGTAAAGTGTGTGGAAGAAGAAAGTTAAGAGTAAATGTGAATAAGAGCAAGGTTATTAGGTACAGTAGGGTTGAGGGTCAAGTCAATTGGGAGGTGAGTTTGAATGGAGAAAAACTGGAGGAAGTGAAGTGTTTTAGATATCTGGGAGTGGATCTGTCAGCGGATGGAACCATGGAAGCGGAAGTGGATCATAGGGTGGGGGAGGGGGCGAAAATTTTGGGAGCCTTGAAAAATGTGTGGAAGTCGAGAACATTATCCCGGAAAGCAAAAATGGGTATGTTTGAAGGAATAGTAGTTCCAACAATGTTGTATGGTTGCGAGGCGTGGGCTATGGATAGAGTTGTGCACAGGAGGATGGATGTGCTGGAAATGAGATGTTTGAGGACAATGTGTGGTGTGAGGTGGTTTGATCGAGTAAGTAACGTAAGGGTAAGAGAGATGTGTGGAAATAAAAAGAGCGTGGTTGAGAGAGCAGAAGAGGGTGTTTTGAAATGGTTTGGGCACATGGAGAGAATGAGTGAGGAAAGATTGACCAAGAGGATATATGTGTCGGAGGTGGAGGGAACGAGGAGAAGAGGGAGACCAAATTGGAGGTGGAAAGATGGAGTGAAAAGGATTTTGTGTGATCGGGGCCTGAACATGCAGGAGGGTGAAAGGAGGGCAAGGAATAGAGTGAATTGGAGCGATGTGGTATACAGGGGTTGACGTGCTGTCAGTGGATTGAATCAAGGCATGTGAAGCGTCCGGGGTAAACCATGGAAAGCTGTGTAGGTATGTATATTTCCATGTGTGGACGTGTGTATGTACATGTGTATGGGGGGGGTTGGGCCATTTCTTTCGTCTGTTTCCTTGCGCTACCTCGCAAACGCGGGAGACAGCGACAAAGTATAAAAAAAAAAAAAAAAAAAAAAAAAAAAATATATATATATATATATATATATATATATATATATATATATATATATATATACATATATATATACACAAAGCATGCAGGCAAATGATTGAAATTTTGGAAGCAGTAATTTTCTGGAATATGTATTTTGGATATGAGGTCTTTGGAAATCATGATGAATAGTTCTGCACCACTGGTTTGAGATTAAAGGAAAATGCTACTGCTGGTTTACTGTTATGTCAGTATAAATGCTTAGATTATGGTTAGATGATGTTCAGGTTTCAGGCTCATTGGCCTGTGATATGCTAATCTGCCAAAGGCATTTGTTGGAAGACACTGTAGGTAGTTGTCAGAGTTCAGCAGCCTAGTTTTGGCTGGACTGCTTGGTATGCATCCATGATATACCATTTGTCAGACTGAAAAAAGTTGGTCACTTAAACAATTGAAATTTGGTGAAAAGGAATATAAGCACTAATATGCATGATAAAAATTCATTGAGTTACTATGATGGATTTTACAATGAGAGAGAGTAATTTGATGGCAAATTGCTGTCCCTGATTTGGTCAGAGAATAAACATTTAAGTGAAAAAGCAATGAGGATGAAAATATACAGGTCACAGAAGTAAAGTGTAAGACAATTCTTCTAAGAAGTTTAATGATAACTTAATGATGTTGATAAAACTGTACAGCACTGTAAAAGGGTGAAGTGATATGGAAGGTATTTGAAAAAAATGAACATTTAGATCTAGCCACAAGGGTCTTTAGAAGTGTAGGAATAGGGACTTTAATTAATGGTTTCAAAGAGATATGTAGACTTCAAAATCTTATTCATGATGATGAATATGATGTATTCTGGGATTTTAAAGTAAATTATTTATTGAAATAAAATCTGAAGCACATAATGACATTACATATGGATAAAGTGATAGAGAAAAAATAGGATGTGGAAAGAAGAGAAAAATATGTTGAAAGAGAAGAACAGCATGATAGAATCATGGTGCAGGAAAAATGGTAGTTTAGGAGACATATGTAAAAGTTGATTGCAGAGTAGTGAATGAAAGCCTCATGCAGATGAAAAAATAAGAAATGTGTATGTCACTGTGAAAGATCATGTTTGACTTTAAAACTGGGATGTGTATGAATGAACTAAAAGGTTAAATGTACCTGAACAACTCCATATGATAAGAGATAAGGAGTGGAATTAATGATAACAGATAGGGGATGGGGAGAAAGAATACTTCCCACGTATTCCCTGTGTGTCGTAGAAGGCGACTAAAAGGGGAGGGAGCGGGGGGCTGGAAATCCTCCCCTCTCTCTCTTTTTTTTTCTTTTTTTCCAAAAGAGGGAATAGAGAAGGGGGCCAGGTGGGGATGTTCCCTCGGGGGCCAAGTCCTCTGTTCTCGACGATACCTCGCTAATGCGGGAAATGGCGAATAGTATGAAAGATATATATATATATAATAAAGGGGATGACTGTATTATTGACTGGTTGGTAAGGTTATTTAATGTATGTATGCCTCATGGTGAGGTGCCTGAGGATTGGCAGAATGCGTGCATAGTGCCATTGTACAAAGGCAAAGGGGATAAGAGTGAGTGCTCAAATTACAGAGGTATAGGTTTGTTGAGTATTCCTGGGAAATTATATGGGAGGGTATTGATTGAGAGGGTGAAGGCATGTACAGAGCATCAGATTGGGGAAGAGCAGTGTGGTTTCAGAGGTGGTAGAGGATGTAAGGATCAGGTGTTTGCTTTGAAGAATGTATGTGAGAAATACTTAGAAAAGCAAATGGATTTGTATGTAGCATTTATGGATCTGGAGAAGGCATATGATAGAGTTGATAGAGATGCTCTGTAGAAGGTATTAACAATATATGGTGTGGGAGGCAAGTTGTTAGAAGCAGTGAAAAGTTTTTATCGAGGATGTAAGGCATGTGTACGTGTAGGAAGAGAGGAAAGTGATTGGTTCTCAGTGAATGTAGGTTTACGGCAGGGTTGTGTGATGTCTCCATGGTTGTTTAATTTGTTTATGGACAGGGTTGTCAGGGAGGTGAATGCAAGAGTTTTGGAAAGAGGGGAAAGTATGAAGTCTGTTGGGGATGAGAGAGCTTGGGAAGTGAGTCAGTTGTTTTTTGCTGATGATACAGCGCTGGTGGCTGATTCATGTGAGAAACTGCAGAAGCTGGTGACTGAGTTTGGTAAAGTGTGTGAAAGAAGAAAGTTAAGAGTAAATGTGAATAAGAGCAAGGTTATTAGGTACAGTAGGGTTGAGGGTCAAGTCAATTGGGAGGTAAGTTTGAATGGAGAAAAACTGGAGGAAGTAAAGTGTTTTAGATATATGGGAGTGGATCTGGCAGCGGATGGAACCATGGAAGCGGAAGTGGATCATAGGGTGGGGGAGGGGGCGAAAATTCTGGGAGCCTTGAAGAATGTGTGGAAGTCGAGAACATTATCTCAGAAAGCAAAAATGGGTATGTTTGAAGGAATAGTGGTTCCAACAATGTTGTATGGTTGCGAGGCATGGGCTATGGATAGAGTTGTGTGCAGGAGGATGGATGTGCTGGAAATGAGATGTTTGAGGACAATGTGTGGTGTGAGGTGGTTTGATCGAGTAAGTAATGTAAGGGTAAGAGAGATGTGTGGAAATAAAAAGAGCGTAGTTGAGAGAGCAGATGAGGGTGTTTTGAAATGGTTTGGGCATATGGAGAGAATGAGTGAGGAAAGACTGACCAAGAGGATATATGTGTCGGAGGTGGAGGGAACGAGGAGAAGTGGGAGACCAAATTGGAGGTGGAAAGATGGAGTGAAAAAGATATTGTGTGATCGGGGCCTGAACATGCAGGAGGGTGAAAGGAGGGCAAGGAATAGAGTGAATTGGATCGATGTGGTATACCGGGGTTGACGTGCTATCAGTGGATTGAATCAGGGCATGTGAAGCGTCTGGGGCAAACCATGGAAAGCTGTGTAGGTATGTATATTTGCGTGTGTGGACGTATGTATATACATGTGTATGGGGGTGGGTTGGGCCATTTCTTTCGTCTGTTTCCTTGCGCTACCTCGCACACGCGGGAGACAGCGACAAAGCAAAAAAAAAGAAAAAAAAAATATATGTATATATATCCCTGGGGATAGGGGATTAAGAATACTTCCCACGTATTCCCTGCGTGTCGTAGAAGGGGACTAAAAGGGGAGGGAGCGGGGGGCTGGAAATCCTGCCCTCTCGTTTCTTTTTTAATTTTCCAAAAGAAGGAACAGAGGGGGCCAGGTGAGGATATTCCAAAAAAGGCCCAGTCCTCTGTTCTTAGCGCTACCTCGCTGACGTGGGAAATGGCGAATAGTTTAAAAGAAAAAGATACATATATATATATTTTTTTTTTTTTTTCAAACTATTCGCCATTTCCCGCATCAGCAAGGTAGCGTTAAGAACAGAGGACTGGGCCTCTGAGGGAACATCCTTACCTGGCCCCCTTCTCTGTTCCTTTTTTTGGAAAATTAAAAAAAAAACAAGAGGGGAGGATTTCCAGCCCCCCGCTCCCTCCCCTTTTAGTCGCCTTCTACGACACGCAGGGAATACGTGGGAAGTATTCTTTCTCCCCTATCCCCAGGGATAATATATATATATTTTTTTTTTTTTTTTTTTTTTTTTTTTTTTTTTTTTTATACTTTGTCGCTGTCTCCCGCGTTTGCGAGGTAGCGCAAGGAAACAGACGAAAGAAATGGCCCAACCCCCCCCCCCATACACATGTACATACACACGTCCACACACGCAAATATACATACCTACACAGCTTTCCATGGTTTACCCCAGACGCTTCACATGCCTTGCTTCAATCCACTGACAGCACGTCAACCCCTGTATACCACATGACTCCAATTCACTCTATTTCTTGCCCTCCTTTCACCCTCCTGCATGTTCAGGCCCCGATCACACAAAATCTTTTTCACTCCATCTTTCCACCTCCAATTTGGTCTCCCTCTTCTCCTCGTTCCCACCACCTCCGACACATATATCCTCTTGGTCAATCTCTCCTCACTCATTCTCTCCATGTGCCCAAACCATTTCAAAACACCCTCTTCTGCTCTCTCAACCACGCTCTTTTTATTTCCACACATCTCTCTTACCCTTACGTTACTTACTCGATCAAACCACCTCACACCACACATTGTCCTCAAACATCTCATTTCCAGCACATCCATCCTCCTGCGCACATCTCTATCCATAGCCCACGCCTCGCAACCATACAACATTGTTGGAACCACTATTCCCTCAAACATACCCATTTTTGCTTTCCGAGATAGTGTTCTCGACTTCCACACATTTTTCAAGGCTCCCAAAATTTTCGCCCCCCTCCCCCACCCTATGATCCACTTCCGCTTCCATGGTTCCATCCGCTGACAGATCCACTCCCAGATATCTAAAACACTTCACTTCCTCCAGTTTTTCTCCATTCAAACTCACCTCCCAATTGACTTGACCCTCACCCCTACTGTACCTAATAACCTTGCTCTTATTCACATTTACTCTCAACTTTCTTCTTCCACACACTTTACCAAACTCAGTCACCAGCTTCTGCAGTTTCTCACATGAATCAGCCACCAGCGCTGTATCATCAGCGAACAACAACTGACTCACTTCCCAAGCTCTCTCATCCCCAACAGACTTCATACTTGCCCCTCTTTCCAGGACTCTTGCATTTACCTCCCTTACAACCCCATCCATAAACAAATTAAACAACCATGGAGACATCACACACCCCTGCCGCAAACCTACATTCACTGAGAACCAATCACTTTCCTCTCTTCCTACACGTACACATGCCTTACATCCTCGATAAAAACTTTTCACTGCTTCTAACAACTTGCCTCCCACACCATATATTCTTAATACCTTCCACAGAGCATCTCTATCAACTCTATCATATGCCTTCTCCAGATCCATAAATGCTACATACAAATCCATTTGCTTTTCTAAGTATTTCTCACATACATTCTTCAAAGCAAACACCTGATCCACACATCCTCTACCACTTCTAAAACCGCACTGCTCTTCCCCAATCTGATGCTCTGTACATGCCTTCACCCTCTCAATCAATACCCTCCCATATAATTTACCAGGAATACTCAACAAACTTATACCTCTGTAATTTGAGCACTCACTCTTATCCCCTTTGCCTTTGTACAATGGCACTATGCACGCATTCCGCCAATCCTCAGGCACCTCACCATGAGTCATACATACATTAAATAACCTTACCAACCAGTCAACAATACAGTCACCCCCTTTCTTAATAAATTCCACTGCAATACCATCCAAACCTGCTGCCTTGCCGGCTTTCATCTTCCGCAAAGCTTTTACTACCTCTTCTCTGTTTACCAAATCATTTTCCCTAACCCTCTCACTTTGCACACCACCTCGACCAAAACACCCTATATCTGCCACTCTGTCATCAGACACATTCAACAAACCTTCAAAATACTCATTCCATCTCCTTCTCACATCACCGCTACTTGTTATCACCTCCCCATTTACGCCCATTTACTAAGGTGAAGATTAGTATGGGTTTTCAGAAAAGAGGAGTGAATGTTGGGGTGAAGAAGGTGGTGAGAGTAAGTGAGCTTGGGAAGGAGACCTGTGTGGGGAAGTACCAGGAGAGACTGTGTACAGAATGGAAAAAGGTGAGAACAATGGAAGTAAGGGGAGTGGGGGAGGAATGGGATGTATTTAGGGAATCAGTGATGGATTGCGCAAAAGATGCTTGTGGCATGAGAAGAGTGGGAGGTGGGCTGTTTAGAAAGGGTAGTGAGTGGTGGGATGAAGAAGTAAGAGTATTAGTGAAAGAGAAGAGAGAGGCATTTGGACGATTTTTGCAGGGAAAAAATGCAATTGAGTGGGAGAAGTATAAAAGAAAGAGACAGGAGGTCAAGAGAAAGGTGCAAGAGGTGAAAAAAAGGGCAAATGAGAGTTGGGGTGAGAGACTATCAGTAAATTTTAGGGAAAATAAAAAGATGTTCTGGAAGGAGGTAAATAGGGTGCGTAAGACAAGGGAGCAATATATATATATATATATATATATATATATAAATATATATATATATATATATATATATATATATATATATATATATTATCCCTGGGGATAGGGGAGAAAGAATACTTCCCACGTATTCCCTGCGTGTCGTAGAAGGCGACTAAAAGGGGAGGGAGCGGGGGGCTGGAAATCTTCCCCTCTCGTTTTTTTTTTTTTTAATTTTCCAAAACAAGGAACAGAGAAGGGGGCCAGGTGAGGATATTCCCTCCAAGGCCCAGTCTTCTGTTCTTAACGCTACCTCGCTGACGCGGGAAATGGCGAATAGTTTGAAAAAAAAAATGAAAAAAATGATATATATATATATATACTTATGGGTAAGTTTGAAGGAATAGTGGTTCCAACAATGTTATATGGTTGCGAGGCCTGGGCTATAGATAGAGTTGTGCAGAGGAGGGTGGATGTGCTGGAAATGAGATGTTTGAGGACAATATGTGGTGTGAGGTGGTTGAGGGACAAGTTAATTGGAAAAAAGACTTGTGTGAAGAAATACCAGGAGAGATTGATTGCAGAATGGCAAATGCTGAGAGTAAGTGAAGCAAGGGGAGTGGGTGAGGAATGGGAGGTATACAGAGAATCAGTGATAGCACATGCAAGAGATGCAAGTGGAATGCAAAGGTGGGAGGTGGGCAAGTCAAAAAGGGTATTGAGTGGTGGGATGAAGAAGTAAAGTTGCTAATGAAAGAGAAAAGAGATGTGTTTTTTGGGTGGTACTTAAGGAAAAGAGTACAAATGATTGGGAGATGTACAAGAGACAGTTGCAGGATGTCATGAGGAAGGTGCAGGGGGTTGAAAACGAGGGCAAATGAGAGTTGGGTGTGCAAGTATCAGTAAACTTTAGGGGGAATATGAAGGTGTTTTGGACAGAGGTAAATAATATTTGAAAGATGAGAGAACAAATGAAAACATCCATGAAGTGGGTAAAAATTGGAAGTGTTAACAAGTAGTGATAAAGTGAGGAGATGGACTGAGTATTTTGAAGGTCTGTTAAATGTGTTTGAGGATAGAGTGGCAGATGTAGGGTGTTTTTGTCAGGGTGGTATGCAAAGTAATAGAGTCATGAAGTGTGGTTTGGTGAAGAGGAAAGAGGTGTTGAAAGCCTTACATACGATGAAATGCAGCAAGGTGGCCAGAGTGGATGGTACTGTAGCTGAATTTATTTAGAAAGGGGGTGACTGTGTTGGTAGGAGCTGGTAGGAAACCAACGACCATAGAGGCATATTACTATTACTATCCACATGGGTACTGGGAGGGTTTGTGATGGCTGCATGAGTAAGCACTTCAGTGGTTGTTAAGTTGCAATCCTGTGACCAGGTATCTGCCTTTTCTTTTTGCCTCAACCACACAAGGACTATTGGCATTCTGTCTACATACATACAAGCTTTCCTTGCAATACACAACATGACAACAATCAACTCACACAACTCATTCTCCATTACTCTAGATTTTCCTGTGCTGAGCACAGAGCACTAGCTCTGCATTTTCACAAAATGGTTGGAGCAACAGATAGAAGTAATTGGAAGGAACATTTAGGCAGAAGCATTAGGTAGAAACATAGGTAGTGGTAGTAGTAGGTAAGAACTTTAGGCTGAAGCATTAGGTAGTAGTAGTTTATAGGAACATTAGGTAGGAGCCTCTGCAAATAATGCACTTGAGTTGCACTCTGCCTGTGGCCTGTTAAGGGTGAGGCAAAAAAAGGCTAAGAAGTGGCAATGAAGTTTACTAGTTATGGAGATCATTGCCATGGCCACCCACTTGAGGGAGTTCCAGCTGGGAACAGACACCTGGAGTTAACTATTTATAGAGACTCTATTGCCATGGCCACCCACTTGAAGGAGTTCCAGTTGGGAACAGGCAACAGAGATACAGACAGATAGATAGATAGTAACTCTTTTGATAACTGGCTAGTAAGGATTTTCTCTAATACAACATATCCTCAAAAAACTTACACCTCTGCAGTTTTAACAAACAACTTTGTTCCCATTGCCTTTATACAATGGTACTATACATGCATTTTGCCCCTTAACACGATCCATACATACGCTGAAAATCCTAGCTAACCAATCAAAAACACAGTCATCCCCTTAAGAAATTCAACTGTAATAACATCCATCCAGTTGCCATGCCACGTTTCATCTTTAGCAAGGCTTTCACAACCCATTCTCTCTTCACTGAACCACATTCCATTACTCTCTCACTTTATATACTTCCCCTACCCTAAAACCCACATCTGCCACCCTATCATTAAACACATTCAACAGTCCTTCAAAATACTCACTCCATCTCCTCAACCTATCACCATGTGTTGCCACTTCTCTAGTTGCCCCCTTCACCAATGTTCCCATTTGCTCTTTTGTTTTATATACAATATCATCCTCCTTCCAAAACATCTTATCTCCCTTGAAGTTTACTGATAACTGCTCACCTCAACTTTCATCGGCCCTTTTTTTCAGCAAACCTTCTTCTTTACCTCCTATTACTTTCTCGTATACATCTCCCAATTATTTGCACTCCTTCCCAGTAAGTACTCTTTTCTCTTTCACTAGCAACTTTACTTTATCATCCCACCACTCACTACCCATTCTTATCAGTCCACCTATCACTGGCAGAAGTGAAATGCATTTTTCTCACATTACTTCCCTTAATACCTCCCATTCCTCACCCATTCCCCAAGCTTTGTTTTCCCTCATCTTCTGCTGTTCTACATTCAATCTTTCTAGGTATTTCTTCACACAAGTACCTTTTCTAAGCTAACCTACTTTCACAACTCTTTCTCACCCATATCATTTCCTCTATTCCAAACGCCTTTACAAATGTTTACCCTCATCTCCACCAGGTAATGATAATACATCCCACTAGCTGCCCCTCTTAGCACGTTCACATCCAAGAATCTCCTTTTTTACACCTACCAATTAAAGAGTGACCCAAAAATGCCTGCTGACCATTTTTCCAACTCACATATGTATACTTGTGCATGTTCCTCATTATAAACCAGGTATTCCTAATTGCCAGCCCTTTTTCAGCGCATAACTCCATAAGCTATTAACCATTTCTATTCTCATTCAATACCCCATCCCCCTCTCCTTTATACCTTCAACTGCCAAATTACACACTTTCGCATCTAAATCACCCATGTCCAATATCCAGTCTCATGCAGCAAACAAAACTACAAACACAATCATTCAACTGCTCCCAAAATACTTGCTTCTTATCCTCTTCCTTCTGATGACTACATACAAGAGCACTAATAATCATCCATCTTTTGCCATCCTCCTTCATTTTTACCCACATCAGTCAGGAGCTCACTTCCTTATACTCTTACACACATTCCCACAACTCCTGCTTCAGCTGTAGTGCTAACCCTTCCTTAGCTTTTACCCTCACATCAACCAGTGATTTTATTACTAATACATTCCAAAACCATTCTTCCCCTTTACCCTTAACTTTTGTTTCACTTGGAGTGAGAACATCCACATTCCTTTCTTCAAGCATACTACTTATCTCTCCTTTCTCCTCATCTTGGTTGCATCTACACACATTCAGATACCCAAGCCCGAACCTTCAAGAAGGATGCAGACCCCCTGCTTGGCTCCTTCTTCTGTTCCATCTTTTAGAAACAGAAGTACAAGAATGGGGGGTTTACAGCCCCCACATCTACCCCTCTTAATTGCCTTCTACAACACAAAGGAATATCTATTCATATCTATTATACTTTGTTGCTGTCTCTCACGTTAGCAAGGTAGCGCAAGGATACAGACAAAAGAATGGCCCAATCCACCCACATACATGTCCACACACGTACATATACATACCTTTACATCTCAACGTATACATAAATATACACACACAGACATATATACACATGTACAGAATTCATACTGTCTGCCATTATTCATTCCCGTCGCCACCTCGCCACACATGAAATGACAACCCCCTCCCCCCGCATGTGCACGAGGTAGCACTAGGAAAAGACAACAAAGGCCACATTCATTCACACTCAATCTCTAGCTGTCATGTATAATGTACCGAAACTGCAGCTCCCTCTCCACATCCAGGCCCCACAAAACTTTCCATGGTTTACCCCAGACACTTCACATGCCCTAGTTCAATCCATTGACAGCACGTCGACCCTGGTATACCATATTGTTCCAATTCACTCTATTCCTTGCACGCCTTTCACCCTCCTGCATGTTCAGGTATATATTTCATTTTCCCCTATCTCAGGGATATATCATAATACATTATAATATTCTTTAATTCAAGATCCAAATCATGAATAATGCAAATAAACTTCAATACATAATGCAAATGAACTTCAAAACACAGGTGAAATCAATACAAACCTCGAATTGGGAACGGTTTATTCTTGGTTAGAAGGCTTGTAGAAAGTGATGAAGGAGTTCCAATTCCAGATCCATTCTCTTCTAACCATGAAGCACCGAGTCCCACACTACCACTTAATGAACCAACACCTCCACCTTTTCGACCACATACACATCCTGGGATATCCATGGCTTGAGGAAATTTCCTGTGGAAAAATATTATGTTAATTAATGGTAATTATGAGGCAATTCACACAATACATTACCCTAAATCACAAATTCCCTTCATCCCTAAGGAGCGGGGAACAAGAAAATTATCCATGTTTCTTCTGTGTGTCATAAGAGACACCTAACAGTCAGGAGTGTGTGTGTGTGTGTGTGTGTGTGTGTGTGTGTGTGTGTGTGTGTGTGTGTGTGTGTGTGTGTGTGTGTGTGTGTGGGGGGGGGGGGGGGGGGGGGGGGGGGGGCAGAAACCCTTCCTTCCTTGTGATATCACTTTCTAAAAACAGGAACAGAAGAAAGTGCCATGGAGGGATTTCTCTTAAAGGCTCATCTTGAGTGTCTGAGTGTGAATGGACAAAGAAAGGATGAGTAGAAGGGAGAGACAGGTACTAAGTTTAAAGAGAGGAACTTGGATGTTCTAACTCTGAAACTAAGTTGAAGGGAAAAGGGATGGAGTGCTTTGGAAATGTTCAGTGGGTACAATCTAGGGTTAAAATTAGAATGGAAGAAAAGGAGATGATGAACGAAGTGTGACTTAAAAAGTGTATGAAGGTGTGCTTAAGATTGATGTGGGCAAGACTGAATGTACACTGCAAGAAATAGGTGACTGTAAATGCTTAAGCATCCGGTAGGAAAAGAAATAAGAACAAAAGGGGGGCTTTACATAAAGAGCTGGGTGTGTGCTTCCATAATTCTAATTCCATGGACAGAATCCAGTGTTCACTGATATGAGGAACAATTTGTCAAGATGTGTACCGAAGAAGGATTGGTGATTAGGAATACAGTACTATACTTGGTAAAAAAAAAATTGCATACATTAGTTTATTTGGGTAAGTGGAGTTGGGGGTCAATTGCCATTATTGGACTATGTGTTAACTGACGAACATGCAGAGGAGAAATTGTTGGATGTAAATGGCCTTTCAAAATGGAGGCAATGACATGGGTGGGATATATGTGGTAAAGGAGAGTGAGCTTGGTGAGGAGGCCTGTATGAAACAAGGGAAGTGGTCAAAGAGTGGATGGTACCAGGGAAACAGTCCTAGTATGTGCAAACAAAATGTGTGTTATGAGAAGGTGGAATATGGGTGGATAAGAAAGGGTGGTAAGGAGGAAGTCAAAATGCTAGCGAAAGAGAAAAGAAAAGTGCATAAACAGAATCTGCAGGAAAGGAGTACCTACTTACAAATACCTTCAGTGAAATTTTGCCATGGTGGCAAGGATAGTACACTTTACTCACTACATGACTTGTACAGAGGTCCCCTGCCTACCACAGCTTTATCAACCTAGGTTTTCAGTATAAACACTTTGAATAATCTAAACCATTTTACCAACCACAGCATCAAGTTCTGAGTATTCACTGTTTTCCATGGAACCACCAAATTTTTTTCTGCATACTTGGTAAATGTCAAGTGGCCATGGGCTGCCTGTAGCCCAGACAGTCAGAACACCATTTCTAGAGAAAGCCTGGAGGAGTATCATAACTAGGCTATGTGCTAGGGAGAGCTTTGGGGTAGCCTTTTGTGCAGTGTACTTGGCTGGCTGCTTAGTGGAAGTCACAGCATCAAGGGTGACATACTACCATCATATTATCACTTTAGTTTTTACCTTCTTTTTTATTTTCATAGAATAAATATGTTGCTTCTGAAGTATGACATGCTTATTTCTAAATATGAAGTGTTCATTATGGGACTTAAAGCACAAGCCCAACCTCTAATTTCCCATAGACCTTGTACCTTACCATGATTTTGCCAACCATAGGGTCTTCATGAATATAGCCCTAATGGTTAGCAAGAGACTTTTGTAGTGTGATAACAGCAAAGGAAACTATGGGTGAGGCTGTGGGGGAGCAAATGGGGAAGTGGTAACAGGCAAAGAAGTGAAAAAGAAATGAAGAGATCTCTGAAAGACTGTTAAATCAATCTAGGTAGGGTGTTTGGGAAAAGGTGGTATGCAACGCAGAACAGTCCTGGCAAAAGGCCAGATGAAAAGAGGAGATAATGAAAGTGAAAGCTGGCACATTGTGAAGCATGCAAAGTAGCAGGAGTGGATGGGCTTAAGAAAGACCAGAGGATGTGTAGACCAAGTGTATTCTTTGAAGAATTTGATTGAAAAATAATTTGTATATGTATGTATGATTTGGTAAACAGAGAAGAGGTAGTAAAAGCTTTGCAGAAGATGAAAGCCGGCAAGGCAGCAGGTTTGGATGGTATTGCAGTGGAATTCATTAAAAAAGGGGGTAAATGTATTGTTGACTGGTTGGTAAGGTTATTTAATGTATGTATGACTCATGGTGAGGTGCCTGAGGATTGGCGGAATGCGTGCATAGTGCCATTGTACAAAGGCAAAGGGGATAAGAGTGAGTGCTCAAATTACAGAGGTATAAGTTTGTTGAGTATTCCTGGGAAATTATATGGGAGGGTATTGATTGAGAGGGTGTAGGCATGTACAGAGCATCAGATTGGGGAAGAGCAGTGTGGTTTCAGAAGTGGTAGAGGATGTGTGGATCAGGTGTTTGCTTTGAAGAATGTATGTGAGAAATACTTAGAAAAGCAAATGGATTTGTATGTAGCATTTATGGATCTGGAGAAGGCATATGATAGAGTTGATAGAGATGCTCTGTGGAAGGTATTAAGAATATATGGTGTGGGAGGCAAGTTGTTAGAAGCAGTGAAAAGTTTTTATCGAGGATGTAAGGCATGTGTACCTGTAGGAAGAGAGGAAAGTGATTGGTTCTCAGTGAATGTAGGTTTGCGGCAGGGGTGTGTGATGTCTCCATGGTTGTTTAATTTGTTTATGGATGGGGTTGTTAGGGAGGTGAATGCAAGAGTTTTGGAAAGAGGGGAAAGTATGAAGTCTGTTGGGGATGAGAGAGCTTGGGAAGTGAGTCAGTTGTTGTTCGCTGATGATACAGCGCTGGTGGCTGATTCATGTAAGAAACTGCAGAAGCTGGTGACTGAGTTTGGTAAAGTGTGTGAAAGAAGAAAGTTAAGAGTAAATGTGAATAAGAGCAAGGTTATTAGGTACAGTAGGGTTGAGGGTCAAGTCAATTGGGAGGTAAGTTTGAATGGAGAAAAACTGGAGGAAGTAAAGTGTTTTAGATATCTGGGAGTGGATCTGGCAGCGGATGGAACCATGGAAGCGGAAGTGAATCATAGGGTGGGGGAGGGGGCGAAAATCCTGGGAGCCCTGAAGAATATGTGGAAGTCGAGAACATTATCTCAGAAAGCAAAAATGGGTATGTTTGAAGGAATAGTGGTTCCAACAATGTTGTATGGTTGCGAGGCGTGGGCTATGGATAGAGTTGTGCGCAGGAGGGTGGATGTGCTGGAAATGTGATGTTTGAGGACAATGTGTGGTGTGAGGTGGTTTGATCGAGTAAGTAATGTAAGGGTAAGAGAGATGTGTGGAAATAAAAAGAGCGTGGTTGAGAGAGCAGAAGAGGGTGTTTTGAAATGGTTTGGACACATGGAGAGAATGAGTGAGGAAAGATTGACAAAGAGGATATATGTGTCGGAGGTGGAGGGAACGAGAAGTGGGAGACCAAATTGGAGGTGGAAAGATGGAGTGAAAAAGATTTTGTGTGATCGGGGCCTGAACATGCAGGAGGGTGAAAGGCGGGCAAGGAATAGAGTGAATTGGATCGATGTGGTATACCGGGGTTGACGTGCTGTCAGTGGATTGAATCAGGGAATGTGAAGCGTCTGGGGTAAACCATGGAAAGTTGTGTGGGGCCTGGATGTGGAAAGGGAGCTGTGATTTCGAGCATTATTGCATGACAGCTAGAGACTGAGTGTGAACAAATGGGGCCTTTGTTGTCTTTTCCTAGTGCTACCTTGCACACATGAGGGGGGAGGGGGATGGTATTCCATGTGTGGCGAGGTGGTGATGGGAATGAATAAAGGCAGTGTGAATTGTGTGCATGGGTATATATGTATGTGTCTGTGTGTGTATATATATGTGTACATTGAGATGTATAGGTATGTATATTTGCGTGTGTGGACGTGTATGTATATACACTGTGTATGGGGGTGGGTTGGGCCATTTCTTTCGTCTGTTTCCTTGCGCTACCTCGCAAATGCGGGAGACAGCGACAAAGCAAAATAAATAAATAAATAAAAATGTGGCATTTATGGGCCTAGAGAAATCCCATGATACAATTAACAGAGATGCCTTGTGAAAGGTATACAAATTTATGGTGCAGAAAGAAAGCTAATGAATTCTGGTAGGAGTTTCTAACAAAAAAGTAAGGCACAAGTGTGATTAGAAAGGGAGGAGGGTGAGTGTCAGGTGAAGCAGAGTCTGCATCAAAGGTGTCTGATGTCATGTTGCTTAAGCTGTTCACATACAGTGTGGTGAAAGTTGTACTGTAAACCCTCGATTTAACAGACTAATCAGGGGAAGGGGGGTCTGTTACTGCCAAAAGTCCATTAAATAAAGAAAGTAACCTATGGGCCATTTTCTAAAGCAATATAAAGTTCACATACTTCCCTTGACTCCTCTATCACTTGATGCCATTTTGAATTGTAAGGATTACAAAATCATTTAACAAATAAAGTCACAATTCTCTATATAAAATCTTGACTATAGTAGCTTGAGGCAGACTGAGACCAAAACAAAACGAGTATACCCCACACTACCAAAAACAAGTGCAATATGAAATGAGCATGGTGTGGCTTTTTTTATGGCTTTTTTTTTTTAATCTTCTAAATTATTATCAGTTAATGTATTATCAATTGCCTGGTCTGTTAAATTCAAAATCCGTTAAATTGGGGTCCGTTAAATCAAGGGTTTACTGTATATGTGAAGGCTTTGGAGTCAGAGTTAGGTCAACAGTATGCTAAGGGTGGAGGGGCACAAAAGGCAAATCAGTTGCTGTTTGTATATGACAATGTTCTGGTGGCCAACTTCAAAAAGAAACTCTTAGAAGATGGTATGAGTTTGGGAGAGTGAGTGAAACAAGGAAGTTGAGTGTTAATAGGAGCAACAGCTAGGTAATGAGAAGGTGCAGGTGTTAGGGGGACATGAAAGAAAGAGAGGGGGAAGGATAACTGGAGTGTGCATTTGAATGGGGATGATTTAGAGCAAGAGGAGTTATTTATGTAACTTTGCATACCACTGCATGGATGGAACCATGAGAATAACATGAGTTAGGTGGGGCGAAGGTTCTATATGCTTTAACCCTTAAACTGGAAAATGCCTTCCAAACAGACTGCTCGACAGGCTGTGATGCATCTGCTGTTTTAAACTGTCAGCCTTACTGCCTTACTTATATGAGGACTGATGGTTCTTACTCTCATTTAAATTCCCAGTTGACGTATGGTTACATCTGTTATTCATAGATGTACCACAGATGGAAAAAATATCCTGCATCACAATCAACCATATATCTTAAGAGAGCATAAATAGCAGAAGCTGGTGACTGAGTTTGGTAAAGTGTGTGGAAGAAGAAAGTTAAGAGTAAATGTGAATAAGAGCAAGGTTATTAGGTACAGTAGGGGTGAGGGTCAAGTCAATTGGGAGGTGAGTTTGAATGGAGAAAAACTGGAGGAAGTGAAGTGTTTTAGATATCTGGGAGTGGATCTGTCAGCGGATGGAACCATGGAAGCGGAAGTGGATCATAGGGTGGGGGAGGGGGCGAAAATTTTGGGAGCCTTGAAAAATGTGTGGAAGTCGAGAACATTATCTCGGAAAGCAAAAATGGGTATGTTTGAAGGAATAGTGGTTCCAACAATGTTGTATGGTTGCGAGGCGTGGGCTATGGATAGAGATGTGCGCAGGAGGATGGATGTGCTGGAAATGAGATGTTTGAGGACAATGTGTGGTGTGAGGTGGTTTGATCGAGTAAGTAACGTAAGGGTAAGAGAGATGTGTGGAAATAAAAAGAGCGTGGTTGAGAGAGCAGAAGAGGGTGTTTTGAAATGGTTTGGGCACATGGAGAGAATGAGTGAGGAAAGATTGACCAAGAGGATATATGTGTCGGAGGTGGAGGGAACGAGGAGAAGAGGGAGACCAAATTGGAGGTGGAAAGATGGAGTGAAAAAGATTTTGTGTGATCGGGGCCTGAACATGCAGGAGGGTGAAAGGAGGGCAAGGAATAGAGTGAATTGGAGCGATGTGGTATACAGGGGTTGACGTGCTGTCAGTGGATTGAATCAAGGCATGTGAAGCGTCTGGGGTAAACCATGGAAAGCTGTGTAGGTATGTATATTTGCGTGTGTGGACGTGTGTATGTACATGTGTATGGGGGGGGGTTGGGCCATTTCTTTCGTCTGTTTCCTTGCGCTACCTCGCAAACGCGGGAGACAGCGACAAAGTATAAAAAAAAAAAAAAAAAAAAAATAGCATCATCAGGGACAGAAGCCTGATTTACACACAAACTATTTAAGACAATCTAAGGATAATGGAAACAATTTCTCTTGTATCAGTGTTTATATATTTGATGAAAATAAGGCAAAGGGGATAAGAGTGAGTGCTCAAATTACAGAGGTATAAGTTTGTTGAGTATTCCTAGTAAATTATATGAGAGGGTATTGATTGAGAGGGTGAAGGCATGTAGAGAGCATCAGATTGGGGAAGAGCAGTGTGGTTTCAGAAGTGGTGGAGGATGTGTGGATCAGGTGTTTGCTTTGAAGAATGTATGCGAGAAATACTTAGAAAAGCAAATGGATTTGTATGTAGCATTTATGGATCTGGAGAAGGCATATGATAGAGTTGATAGAGATGCTCTGTAGAAGGTATTAACAATATATGGTGTGGGAGGCAAGTTGTTAGAAGCAGTGAAAAGTTTTTATCGAGGATGTAAGGCATGTGTACCTGTAGGAAGAGAGGAAAGTGATTGGTTCTCAGTGAATGTAGGTTTGCGGCAGGGGTGTGTGATGTCTCCATGGTTGTTTAATTTGTTTATGGATGGGGTTGTTAGGCAGGTAAATGCAAGAGTTTTGGAAAGAGGGGAAAGTATGAAGTCTGTTGGGGATGAGAGAGCTTGGGAAGTGAGTCAGTTGTTGTTCGCTGATGATACAGCGCTGGTGGCTGATTCATGTGAGAAACTGCAGAAGCTGGTGACTGAGTTTGGTAAAGTGTGTGAAAGAAGAAAGTTAAGAGTAAATGTGAATAAGAGCAAGGTTATTAGGTACAGTAGGGTTGAGGGTCAAGTCAATTGGGAGGTAAGTTTGAATGGAGAAAAACTGGAGGAAGTAAAGTGTTTTAGATATCTGGGAGTGGATCTGGCAGCAGATGGAACCATGGAAGCGGAAGTGGATCATAGGGTGGGGGAGGGGGCGAAAATCCTGGGAGCCTTGAAGAATGTGTGGAAGTCGAGAACATTATCTCGGAAAGCAAAAATGGGTATGTTTGAAGGAATAGTGGTTCCAACAATGTTGCATGGTTGCGAGGCGTGGGTTATGGATAGAGTTGTGCGCAGGAGGATGGATGTGCTGGAAATGAGATGTTTGAGGACAATGTGTGGTGTGAGGTGGTTTGATCGAGTAAGTAACGTAAGGGTAAGAGAGATGTGTGGAAATAAAAAGAGTGTGGTTGAGAGAGCAGAAGAGGGTGTTTTGAAATGGTTTGGGCACATGGAGAGAATGAGTGAGGAAAGATTGACCAAGAGGATATATGTGTCGGAGGTGGAGGGAACGAGGAGAAGTGGGAGACCAAATTGGAGGTGGAAAGATGGAGTGAAAAAGATTTTGTGTGATCGGGGCCTGAACATGCAGGAGGGTGAAAGGAGGGCAAGGAATAGAGTAAATTGGATCGATGTGGTATACCGGGGCTGACGTGCTGTCAGTGGATTGAATCAGGGCATGTGAAGCGTCTGGGGGTAAACCATGGAAAGCTGTGTAGGTATGTATATTTGCGTGTGTGGACGTATGTATATACATGTGTATGGGGGTGGGTTGGGCCATTTCTTTCGTCTGTTTCATAATAATGCACATAATATACAAAAATACACATATGTGCTAGATGCTAGAGTTGAGAGGACTCTTTGGAGACTGACCATTTTGCAGTTCTTGTGGGGATGAGGATCAGGGAGAAGTGGAGATATGGTGCAAGGAAGAATGGAGAAGTAAAAGCATTGGTAAGCAGGAAGGAAACTGAAAGCTTACATGGAAGTGCAGTGAATGTAGGAATGCAGTCTTGTGTGATTGAGGTATTTAAAATGTTTAGAGAAATACAATTAAAGGTTGTAAAATTACTAGTTGGTTACAAGGTCATGAGATACAGAAATTAAAAGGGCAATGCATGGTGGACAAAAGAGATTAGAAAAGCTGTGGAAGAGAAAAAAAAAAAGCACATGGTAGAATGCTCAATAGGAATGTACCAGTGGAAGAGGGAAGAATACAAAATATGTAAGGGAATGTTAAGAAGCTGATAGAGGAAAGCAAAGAAAGAGTAAATGAGGGTTTGGAAGGAATTTAAGTGAATAATTTGGGATAATACGAAACTATACTGGAAGGAGGTGAAAAAGGAAAGAAGTGGATGTAAGAGTGGAAATGTTAATGTGAGAAGTAAGGAAAGGGAGTTGCTGAGTCAAGAGGAGGAAGTGAAAGGAAGATGGAAAGTGTATTATGAAGAACTGATGAATGAGGGAGAAGGGGAGGCAGCAGCTGTTACATGCATGGGGATGGAAGATGGAAGGAAGAGGATACAAGTGCAATGACCTATAACAAAAAAGAAAAAAAAAGGTAAGAAGGGCAATAAAGAGGCTGAAGGTAGGAAAGGCACCCAATTGTATGGGATTACAGCTGAAAAGCTGAACAATGGAGGAGAAAGTGTGATAAGAGTGGATGTATCTTATATATAATTTCTGTTATAAGAGTGGATGCATCTTATATGTAAATTTAGCAAGGAAACACAAGGTTGTGCTAAGGATGTATGAAGCAATTATGGGTGAATAAGTCTATTATTTCATTCATAATTTGGTAAACAGAGAAGAGGTAGTAAAAGCTTTGCGGAAGATGAAAACCGATAAGGCAGCAGGTTTGGATGGTATTGCAGTGGAATTTATTAAAAAAGGGGGTGACTGTACTGTTGACTGGTTGGTAAGGTTATTTTATGTATGTATGACACATGGTGAGGTGCCTGAGGATTGGCAGAATGCTTGCATAGCACCATTGTACAAAGGCAAAGGGGATAAAAGTGAGTGCTCAAATTACAGAGGTATAAGTTTGTTGAGTATTCCTGGGAAATTATATGGGAGGGTATTCATTGAGAGGGTGAAGGCATGTACAGAACATCAGATTGGGGAAGAGCAGTGTGGTTTCATAAGTGGTAGAGGATATGTGGATCAGGTGTCTGCTTTGAAGAATGTATGTGAGAAATACTTAGAAAAGCAAATGGATTTGTATGTAGCATTTATGGATCTGGAGAAGGCATATGATAGAGTTGATAGAGATGCTCTGTGGAAGGCATTAAAAATATATGGTGTGGGAGGTAAGTTGTTAGAAGCAGTGAAAAGTTTTCATCAAGGATGTAAGGCATGTGTATGTGTAGGAAGAGAGGAGAGTAACTGGTTCTCAGTGAATGTAGGTTTGCGGCAGGGGTGTGTGATGTCTCCATGGTTGTTTAATTTGTTTATGGATGGGGTTGTTAGGGAGGTGAATGCAAGAGTCTTGGGAAGAGGGGCAAGTGTGCAGTCTGTTGTGGATGAGAGAGCTTGGGGAGTGAGTCAGTTGTTGTTCGCTGATGATGCAGCACTGGTGGCTGATTCGGGTGAGAAACTGCAGAAGCTGGTGACTGAGTTTGGTAAAGTGTGTGAAAGAAGAAAGCTGAGAGTAAATGTAAATAAGAGCAAGGTTATTAGGTACAGTAGGGTTGAGGGTCAAGTCAATTGGGAGGTAAGTTTGAATGGAGAAAAACTGGAGGAAGTGAAGTGTTTTAGATATCTGGGAGTGGATTTGGCAGCGGATGGAACCATGGAAACGGAAGTGAATCATAGGGTGGGGGAGGGGGCGAAAGTTCTGTGAGCGTTGAAGAATGTGTGGAAGTCGAAAACATTATCTCAGAAAGCAAAAATGGGTATGTTTGATGGAATAGTGGTTCCAACAATGTTATATGGTTGTGAGGCATGGTCTATAGATAGAGTTGTGCGGAGGAGGGTGGATGTGCCGGAAATGAGATGTTTGAGGACAATATGTGGTGTGAGGTGGGTTTGATCGAGTAAGTAATAATAGGGTAAGAGAGATGTGTGGTAATAAAAAGAGTGTGGTTGAGAGAGCAGAAGAGGGTGTTTTGAAATGGTTTGGTCACATGGAGAGAATGATTGAGGAAAGATTGACAAAGAGGATATATGTGTTAGAGGTGGAGGGAATGAGGAGAAGTGGGAGACCAAATTGGAGGTGGAAAGATGGAGTGAAAAAGATTTTGAGTGATCGGGGCCTGAACATGCAGGAGGGTGAAAGGCGTGCAAGGAATAGTGAATTGGAACGATGTGGTATACCGG
>NC_092280.1:10521-58178 GCF_036320965.1 Panulirus ornatus | reverse complement strand
TTATAGTTATGTATGTAGGAGGAAGTTATTAACCAGCCAACTGGTCTATTAGAGTAGTCACATCTGAACAGCCAAGAATATGGAGAGAGCTTTTACTTCTTGTGGCCAATACAAAATGTTGTCATCATATATGATTATTGACGTGTGTGTACAGTCATGCAGAGGTCATTGTTTTTCTGGTTGGTTTGTTGGAGTTTATAACTATTAACCACAGATTCTGGGGTGGCACACTACCCCACACAAAAGGTACTTGTAACACCTTACATCTTCTCTAAGAAAATATACGAGGCAGCTGATCAGAGAGACAAGCGCCCCAAAGTGGGACGAGCCGGACGTACCAAGGTCTCCTGCGGTCATCACCTCCCACATGGTCGCACAATTGTGTCCAATCAGCCTTCGTGAAATGTACCAGTGGTTCAGCAACACCAGAAACACCGGTCAACACTCACTTGCCTGTAAACACAAAAAGAGAAGAGTAAACTCAGAAAATAGACACGAATAAAAGTTAAGGGAGGAAATGGTGGAATGCTTCACTAAGCTAAAGAGCTAAGCTAAGCCTTAAAAAAACGGTAAATAAGGGAACCGCTCTTTTACCAGTTCTGCAGGGAATACGTAGGAACATTCTTATATATACCGCGCTAGATGGACGTAAAAGTAGCAGTTGTACCTTCTGTGCCTATCATCGTGTGCTTTTGTGAAATATGCATTTTCTTTGTATGTATCTTATGGAACATAGACAACACAGCAAGCTCTATCTTATGACACCATTATATTTTCCCTTTTTTTCCCTATATACATAGAGATGATTGTGAAAAATAGCCTTTCAACCTTCATCTGGATCAAGTGAGGCAGGGTGGGCGGAGGTTATGGCTTTTCTTCAGCCAATAGGGAGGGAGTTTGTGTTTGCTAGTACACAAAACGCGCTCGCACCACCGAAGACGACATTACATAGTTACTGATACTTAACCCAAACAATACATAGGAATTTCACCCTTACAACTTATCAAACTATATCAAATGCAGCCCTTTCATTGGCAGATCATTGTCAACTAATAGCAAGCACGTATTTCATTATATATATAGGCCCGTTAAACCCCTTATTCAAACCTCCAGTCTACAAAAAAGGACTTTAACAGGCCTTCCTTTCCACGCTTAACACACCCACCCACTACTACCACAAACACACGCTCCCATTACTTTTATACTTTATCTATATACTGGAATTTCTCGCTGTATCCTGCGTTAGCGAAGTAGCGCAAGGATACACACGAAAAAATGGCGCAACCCACCCACATACACATGTACACACATACACGTCCACACACGCTCATATACATACCTATACATTTCAACCTATACATAATCAAACATACACATACATATACATATATACGCATGTACATACTTCATACTTACTGGCTTTATTCATTCTCGTCGCCACCCCGCCATACCTTATTCATACTTTATTTATATATATATATATATATATATATATATATATGTATATATATATATATATATATATATATATATATATATATATATATATATATATATATATATATATATATATATATATATGTATGTATATATATATATATATATATATATATTTTTTTTTTTTTTGCCGCTGTCTCCCGCGTTTGCGAGGTAGCGCAGGGAAACAGACGAAAGAAATGGCCCAACCCACCCCCATACACATGTATATACATACGTCCACACACGCAAATATACATACCTACACAGCTTTCCATGGTTTACCCCAGACGCTTCACATGCCTTGATTCAATCCACTGACAGAACGTCAACCCCGGTATACCACATCGCTCCAATTCACTCTATTCCTTGCCCTCCTTTCACCCTCCTGCATGTTCAGGCCCCGATCACACAAAATCTTTTTCACTCCATCTTTCCACCTCCAATTTGGTCTCCCTCTTCTCCTCGTTCCCTCCACCTCCGACACATATATCCTCTTGGTCAATCTTTCCTCACTCATTCTCTCCATGTGACCAAACCATTTCAAAACACCCTCTTCTGCTCTCTCAACAACGCTCTTTTTATTTCCACACATCTCTCTTACCCTTACGTTACTTACTCGATCAAACCACCTCACACCACACATTGTCCTCAAACATCTCATTTCCAGCACATCCATCCTCCTGCGCACAACTCTATCCATAGTCCACGCCTCGCAACCATACAACATTGTTGGAACCACTATTCCTTCAAACATACCCATTTTTGCTTTCCGAGATAATGTTCTCGACTTCCACACATTCTTCAAGGCTCCCAGAATTTTCGCCCCCTCCCCCACCCTATGATCCACTTCCGCTTCCATGGTTCCATCCGCTGCCAGATCCACTCCCAGATATCTAAAACACTTCACTTCCTCCAGTTTTTCTCCATTCAAACTCACCTCCCAATTGACTTGACCCTCAACCCTACTGTACCTAATAACCTTGCTCTTATTCACATTTACTCTTAACTTTCTTCTTTCACACACTTTACCAAACTCAGTCACCAGCTTCTGCAGTTTCTCACATGAATCAGCCACCAGCGTTGTATCATCAGCGAACAACAACTGACTCACTTCCCAAGCTCTCTCATCCACAACAGACTTCATACTTGCCCCTCTTTCCAAAACTCTTGCATTTACCTCCCTAACAGACGAAAGAGATGGCCCAACCCACCCCCATACACAATGTATATACATACACGTCCACACACGCAAATATCCATACCTATACATCTCAATGTACACATATATATACACACATAGACACATACATATATACCCATGCACACAATTCACACTGTCTGCCTTTATTCATTCCCATCGCCATCTCGCCACACATGGAATACCATCCCCCTCCCCCTCATGTGTGCGAGGTAGCACTAGGAAAAGACAACAAAAGCCCCATTCATTCACACTCAGTCTCTAGCTGTCATGCAATAGTGTCCGAAACCACAGCACATAATTATCACAATCCAACCAGGTGTAGCTCTCAAAAACCAATGAGGTAGCAAGGTTGAATAACAATACAAAGGCTAACTGAACAATGTGCAAAGGTGAATAAAAATAATATTCATGTATAGGATTTTTGTAAGCTCTACAGTAAATTTGATGGAAGGTACTAAATTGTTAAGTAAGGGGAGAAATATTTGTAAATTTTCATTTGTTCGTCAAACACAAAGAACATCATCTACATACCTAAACCAAATTGCAATAGAAGGTAAGATATCCTTTAGTAATTTTGTTTCAGAAAATTCCATATAAAGATTACTTAGTACAGGTCAAAGAGGGTTACCCATTGCCATACCAAATTTTTGAGCATAATAATCTCCATTGAATTGAAATACAGTTTTTTATACACAATTTTATCAGTTCAATGAAATTTGACCTTGAAGTAGGTAAATGAATATCATCCAAGACATCAAATAGATATTCTAAAAGGTCATCAACTGGAACTTTAGTGGAAAGCGAGGAAATATCACAGCTAACTAGTTTAAAATCAAAATTAACATTGATATTGTTTAGCTTGTTGACTAAATCTACATTGTTCATGATATCAGAATTTGATACCTTACCCACTAAAGGGCTTAATAAAGAAACTAACTATTTTGACAATTCATATGTGATGGAGCCTACTGAACTCACTATAGGTCTTGCTGGAAAATTCTGTTTCTGTGTTTTGATAAGTCCATACATATATGGCAATGAATAGGACAAAGATGACAAACTTTTGATAAGAGAGATGTTACCTTTCAACAACAACTTCATTTCTTTATTGAAATGAGAATTAACTGCTTCTAAGGGAGTTTTACTAAGTTTAGAATATGTTGTGTCATCATTTAAAAAATCATTCATTTTAGATAAATAGTTACTTTTGTCTAAAATCACAACAGAGTTAGACTTATCTGCTTTAGTAATATGTATATCCTTGTTTTTCTTTAAGGTGTTAATAGCTCTTATGAATCTTTTAGGGCAATTAGCTTCCACTGGTTTTGGCATACACTAAACCCTTACAGATACCAATTTCATCATTACTTAAATTACTGTATTTTTCTAAATTACAAAAAGACTTTGTGACATCAGCACAGCTGGCTTCCCTGTCAGAGCACACAAAACAAACCATAGCCTAATGCACACAAGGAATCCTTATCTAGTTTATTAGATAGGTTTACCACAAAAGATGGGTTTGTGTTCTTGGTCCAGTCGCTGTTTTCAGTAAGATGGTCCAACTTACAATTTAGTGACACTTGTAGCCTATTGCATTCTTTCCTTAATTTATCATAGCAATAGTCCAACATCCAGTTCTTCCAGTGTGTCGGTATTGCCATTTGAAAGGCACGTTTCTTCTCTCTTGAAATGCGAAAAGCCTCCGCCATTTCAAGTTTCTTTAATTCAATGTTTTTCTTTAAAATAATATTTTGGAATTGGTCAAATCGTCGACCAGACAGCTGAAACAAACGTTGAGGTAGGACAGATCTTGGCATCATTTGTTCATCAGGGCATTTCCTAAGGAATCCAAATCGTAACTTCAGTTGGTAAGCCTTGATTAGCGATTTGGAGAAAGCAGTAACGAAAGGAGAAAGTCCAAGACAGATTGTAGAGAAGAAATAGAAGAGCCGTGTGTAATCCATGTTGGAAAGGATCACAGTTTTGCGCGTCATCAAGATATTCCTATGAGTCCACGGGGAAAATGAAACACGATAAGCTTCCAAGTGCACTTTCGTGTATTAATCACATCATCAGGGGAGACACAAGAGAGAAATATGTCAGTTGATATACATCGAAGAGACGAAGCTAAGAGCCATTTGGTAAACATGTGATTGTCCAAAACATACAACGAGCGTTCATAAACTTATCATTTTACAAATTTTATCAGCAATAAAGTTATCTAATTTGTATGGACCATCACTAATATTAAGATTACAATTTTTTGTGTACTTAATAATAGAAGATTTAATGATATTCCTCTTGGTAATAGAGTTAGAGTTAATAACTGAGATGGCGTTACTCCAGTCAATACAATGATCATAGTTTTTAACGTGATTAAACAAGGCAGATAAGTCTAACTCTGTTGTGATTTTAGACAAAAGTAATTATTTATCTAAAATGAATGATCTTTTAAATGATGACACAACATATTCTAAACTTAGTAAAAATCCCTTAAAAGCAGTTAATTCTCATTTCAATAAAGAAATGAAGTTGTTGTTGAAAGTTAACATTTCTCTCATCAAAAGTTTGTCATCTTTGTCCTATTCATTGCCATATATGTATGGACTTATCAAAACACATAAACAATTTTCTAGCAAGACCTATAGTGAGTTCAGTAGGCTCCATCACATATGAATTGTCAAAATGGTTAGTTTCTTCATTAAACCCTTTATTGGGTAAGGTATCAAATTCTAATATCATGAACAATGTAGATTTAGTCAACAAGCTAAACAATATCAATGTTAATTTTGATTTTAAACTAGTTAGCTTTGATGTTTCCTGACTTTTCACTAAAGTTCCAGTTGATGACCTTTTAGAATATTTATTTGATGTCTTGGATGATATTCATTTACCTGCTTCAAAGTCTAATTTCACTGAACTGATAAAATTGTGTATAAAAGACTGTGTATTTCAATTTGATGGAGATTATTATGCTCAAAAATTTGGTATGGCAATGGGTAACCCTCTTTGACCTGTACTAAGTAATCTTTATATGGAATTTTCTGAAACAAAATTACTAAAGGATATCTTACCTTCTAATGCAATTTGGTTTAGGTATGTAGATGATGTTCTTTGTGTTTGACGAACAAATGAAAAGTTACAAATATTTCTCCCTTTACTTAACAATTTAGTACCTTCCATCAAATTTACTGTAGAAAAATGAAAATAATGGTATGTTACCATTTCTAGATTCCATGATCCATAGACAAGGAAACAAGTTTAAGTTTAGCATATACAGGAAACCCACCAATGTATGCTCATATATCCATTATTACTCATTTCAACATGATCAGTACACCTGCACCCTGAGCCACCGACTCTCGCTCCACTTACAAGAAGGTGGAATCAAACATCATCATGAACAAAAGCATGGAACGAGACTAACGAGGGAGATTATAATGAATAACATCAAAATCATTACTAGTTGTAGTGATCGCAGGAGACTACACAGATTAGAAGCCATTCACATAAGAGAGGAAGCCCCTGTCATCAACATCCAGACAAACATGACCACAGCCTTATAGCTCTATGATGACCCGCCAATAGGACGTAGAGCTGATAATGCCTTGTCAAATTCCCGATTGCTCAGATGTGATTAATTACTGTGTTGTTACAAACATTCCATTATACAAAGGAATGTAAAGGTATCCATACAGCAGTGGACCACTGGGTCACTTCGAGGCTGATGGTGATAGTGGAAGATATCAGGAACTCACACATTAGTGTAGTGGAAGATATCAGGAACTCACACATTAGTGTAGTGGAAGATATCAGGAACTCACACATTAGTGTAGTGGAAGATATCAGGAACTCACACATTACTGTAGTGGAAGATATCAGGAACTCACACATTAGTGTAGTGGAAGATATCAGGAACTCACACATTAGTGTAGTGGAAGATATCAGGAACTCACACATTAGTGTAGTGGAAGATATCAGGAACTCACACATTAGTGTAGTGGAAGATATCAGGAACTCACACATTAGTGTAGCGGAAGATATCAGGAACTCACACATTAGTGTAGTGGAAGATATCAGGAACTCACACATTAGTGTAGTGGAAGACATACAGATAATCTAAAGATAAACCTGTATATTGTCAGTGTGACTAATGATGAGTCGCAAATAATGTTAGTCTTGAACTTGAAGGGAAATATTTATCAAGTTTATTGTGAAACGTATTTATAATGCTGCTTCCAACCACTCTAACTGGTACATTATTCCATGTTAACAATCATATTGAAGATAAAATACTTCACCTCATCTGAGGTCAAACGTTTGCCCACCATCATTACTACGAGTGACATCAGACGTGACGTCATTAGTAGATAGATATCTATACCTCATAGTGATTTTTGTTGGTAATACAGACAGTTAGTTTCGCTCTATTTCCAATGAACGTAACTTTAAAGTAAAGTAAATACGGTAAAAAAGTATCTTCCCGGATGTGTCCGATGAATTCAGAAATGATCAATACGACTCGTGTTGTCTGGGTAGGGTTGGTGAGTGTGAATGTGGACATGTTTCCTCATAATTATGGCAACTCATCTTTATCGTTAATTCCATCGAAATATGAAATTGATATACAATTCAATATTACAATTTGTCCCAGCATTGGCACAGGGTCATATCATACGATCATGATGAAATTGGTTCATAGTTAGACCTGCCAAGTCTCCTCAAATATGGAATGTTTCTAATTGTTGGATTCACCAGGTCTCCATATGACTGGTCTGTACCATGACAGGTCGCTAGGTCTATGCTTGGTACGGGCCCTCACCTCAACCCGGCTCTTTATCTGATCTTGACTAACAGGTAGTTTGTTGTTAGGGAGGCTGGCTGCCTGGCTGGCACAGGGCTTTACAATATGACGGATCTCTTTGTACCAGGTAAACATACATGTGTATTATTGGAGTGATCAGAATATCTCCTTTATGACCAAACAATTTAATGGTAGTATTTCGTATAGAGTCAATGTAATGTTGGTATATTTGAAAACATATGAACAGTCATAAAGCCTGAATCCATAGTATATGTCAAACATTAAAGTTATATACATGTTGACTTTTATCATTACCAGTACAACATTGGTGAACTAATGGTCTTCAACCGGCGGTATGCACAACCTCAACAATCAGGAGTTGTTCATTATTTCTGTTATAAAGACTCAGGTACGTCATCCAAGGTAATGATTACTATCTTCTTTACAAGGATCACTTCAACTTGGAATAAAAAGATAATAAATTAAGAACCATATGTATATATATAAACATGGAGATATATGTATCTACTTGAGTCAGACGAATGTGTTATATACTTAAGAATGTGACTGACAACTTAAAGAATAATGTACAAACATTATAGTTGATGTGATAAATGATTTATAATAAATATGTAGTGTGTTGCATTAAAATGGTTCTTAAGAACGAAGGCCTTTTAGCCAGCAAAGATGATAAGAAATTGAAAAAAGGTGTTAAAAGCATCATAATCATAAGCCCCAGAATATATTATCCTCTGGATATCTAAAATAAAATCCAACGCAAAATAACTAGGTTAAGACAGGATTCATTCAGCATTTAAGAAAATATGTACTTTCCCTCTCCTTATCTCCTATCATCATTTCTTATGTTTACTTCCAACAAATGTCTCGTATATCATATAAAAATTTGTTATAGGTATTTGGTGAATATTGTCCAGCGACGCGTTGTATAACTCTCTGTTGTCAAAGTTCACCGGTGGAGTAGATCATATATTACAAAGTTGTGTCTCTCCACACAGATGTTACACGTCCCAGGTTAAGATATTTCCTTGATATGGCGTTTATCTAACATAGATATGTCTTCTATAAAGATTTGTAAACACGTTCTCCTGCGGGTCGATACCTAACGCTTTCGTATTAATCATTTGTAACTGACCAAGTATTAAAAAGTTGTGTCACTTCCCACAATCTGTTTCATTAATCATTCTAACTATATTTGTTTCATCATTGATTTGATCCTTACAATAGATATTTATGTTTGTAATTTTCTGTATCATATCATTAGTCAGTTGAAGTGCACAATACGCTTGTCAACCTGGCCAGTCTACTGTTTTGGTTATATTATTCACAAGGTGTAACACGACTCCATCCGTCAGCTGTGTCACCACCAGTGACAAGTCATCCTTAGCAAGGCTGTGTCATCCTCAAAGACGGAGAAATAGTACAGACTCGTCGGAAATCTTCTTGCTCAAAGGTGTCCATCATCCCCTGCTCCTGTGTGGAGTGCAGCAGCCACGAAGGTGTAGGAGCGCCATCAAAGGTGTGCTGGTGATGTGTAGTAATAATAATAATACTGTTCACACCATCACCAACAACCATTTCTCAGGTTTTTCTATCCTACTTGTCGTCACTGATGTCTTCCTTGGATGTACATCTTTCTATATTAGATTGTTCCATCTGTTCACACAATAATACGTGGAAAGGATTGTTAGTTGGCTTTAAAGTGGAACATATAAAGGATTTATTACTTACTCACCTTCCATAGGTCGCTGTCTGTTTGAATGCACCATTCGTCTTACGAACAGGGTGAGAGCGTGTCCGGTCTCAGAATCATCTTGAACCCCTGGGAAAACTGTTCAAGATGATTCGATTGATGGTTATAACATGACCTTTACCGCAGGTATGACCCTTGCAATCAACAGGGGTGAAAACCTTACTTATATGGGCCAAATATTTAGTGAGCGTGTGTATGACCTTACAAATATCTTCAACACGTGAAGGTGTTCAAGTATTTTTGGTTGAGGATCATGACTAACTTGTTGACTTTATTAACCCTGGCAGTCGATGAGCCACAAGCCCAAATAACCAACCAACCTGGCGATTATTTTAGATGTCTTGCTTGAGTGACAATGTAGCACCTGGGTTGAGCCCAAAGACTTGTTACCCTCCTCCTTTCAGTCTGTTTTTCTATCTCTTCCTCACAACACTCCCGAGAACCCTCCAGCAAACTCCACCACACTCCCCTTCCTGCCAAACCCTTCCCTCTACGTCGTCAGTAATCAAGACAGACATTCATAGCTTCATATGCAGCTACCTGCTGGACCTGGACCATCATTTTATGTTGAACTTATGGTTCACATTCTGGCTTCATGACCTTTAGGTGATAGCCCTTAAATCCAACAACATATATACATCCTGTTATACAACTGATGTTACTGTCTGACGTATGTATGGTGCGGCTTGATGACCTTACCTGCTGATGGTCAAACATGTTATCATGTTGCAAATATCGTGATTTGTATGTTTTGTTGTGTGGCACAGATTCTGGTGTAGATATCTTTAATAACCTTTACCAGTTACTATCCAGTATAGTGAACGATAGACAGACTTACGTGTTACAGACTCCGTATGATAAACACCTGACGAACCTCGACACAAACATTTATATGTTGGGTAAGATCAGAGAACGAGTCGTCCAGTGGCAGAACATAAACCTACAACATGTAACAACAACAACAACAACAACAACAACAACAACAACAACAAACAACTGTTATGTGAAGATCTAGTTATTCAAAGTGAGATGATCACAAGGAAGTTAGGGATATAGAAGAGTAGGAGTGAGGTATAAGCTGGAGGCCCAGCCACCGTGGCTGGTGCTATATAGAGCAGTGAGGGATAACACCATATCTTAACCCCTGGTGATGTGTGAGCTTATAAACACTGGTGGTATTTATGGCGGCCACCAGGAAGTAATGTTCACCAGGTATTGCTCTGCTCTACACTGATCCAACAACTACAAGGATAATGTTGTTATAACCTTCTTGATCATGCTGGTTATAGAAGTATTATAGATACATGTTGGTGACACAAGGATAATGTTGTTATAACCTTCTTGATCATGCTGGTTATAGAAGTATTATAGATACATGTTGGTGACACAAGGATAATGTTGTTATAACCTTCTTGATCATGCTGGTTATAGAAGTATTATAGATACATGTTGGTGACACAAGGATAATGTTGTTATAACCTTCTTGATCATGCTGGTTATAGAAGTATTATAGATACATGTTGGTGACACAAGGATAATGTTGTTATAACCTTCTTGATCATGCTGGTTATAGAAGTATTATAGATACATGTTGGTGACACATCATAATGATGGTCTCGTCTGGTGTCCACATAACCACAGTACTTTACTACAGTACATACAGTAATATCAGTCGTAACAACACTATGTATGTAGTCGTGATTACCGTAACATGTGAGTGGCAAGATTGGATGACGTCACGTAACAATATCAGACTTCATCATTCTCAATAGTTTAGATGGATCATGTAATATTTGGCGTTGCTTCATGTTTTATCAGATGATCAAATGATGGCTGGTCTAATGACCTTCACAAGTCAGTGGTCATTAAATCCAACACAGCAACCAACCACTCAGGATGACCAGGAGGGAGCCACCTGGTGCAGACCAAGTGTACCAGCCTGGTGGAGAGGATCAACTGCTCCACCTCAGGATAAGAGCTGCTCAAGTTCTGTAGTGAGGGACACTCCAAGTGGCATGTGAAACTACCAGTCTTAGTTATAAACTACCGCCCGGCTGGCCGGTGGGTGGGTGGCTGTGGCCAACATGAACCCAGGGGCTACACACCGCCCACTGACCTGACCACCGGCCGGTGGGTGGCTGTGGCCAACATGAACCCAGGGGCTACACACACACACACACACACACACACACTGCCCACTGACCTGACCACCGGCCGGTGGGTGGGTGTGGCCAACATGAACCCAGGGGCTACACACACACACACACACACACACACACACACCGTCCACTGACCTGACCACCACCACTGTGACCTGACCACCACCACTACCGCCCGGCCGGTGGGTGGCTGTGGCCAACATGAACCCAGGGGCTACACACACACACACACACACACACACACACACACACACAGAGCGGCGCCAGGCTGGAGGCGGGGCATCGTGACGTCACAGGCAAGTCCCTCCCCCCGCCAGATCCAAACATGTGTTGTGTCTGGTGATGGCGGTTCAAGATTTCCCACATTAATATTGATCTTTATATTATCATCCACTCCCAAAGTCACCTGGCATTCTTGTGTTTCAACAACAGACGTGATATATGCAACACCAGGCAAACATTGTACCATTATCTGATAGGTTAATTGGTGCACAATCAAGAACCAGTGAATTTCATCGCCGCCATAAGTAAGTAAGGAAGGTGACTTTAATGATGATAAATACGACCTGGTATGGCTGTGTCTACACACTACCGCCATCTGGTCAACATTGTACATACCAACATTTAAACTGTGACATTCAACCACAAGGTTTAAAGTCGCTCATGAAAACGCGAACTTAAAATCTATCCATTTAAATCTACCATTCATCAATAAACATTTAAACACCGTCATTTGAACGTAAACCTTCCAGCTGCGTTATTTTACCAGAGTCCTTTAAGATACGTTATATAAACACAAAACTTAAATGTACGTTAAGCTTGTGCAAACCATCATTGAAACTCAAACTTTTGAATTAAAATTGTAATGAAACTGCGAACTTTTAACTCTGTCAAATTATAGCTATTGTACAAAATGATTTACTTAATTGACAAATTTTAATGTCACTTAATTTAACGATATCCTTTGTGGTTCATCTCTGATACACAAACCTTTTAACTTTGTCTCTAGAACTGAACACAACCATTAAGTTTCATAACTGGAATGGAAATTTGAATAATCTATCAAAATTCGTCATATAACGCGAACTTTTAAATCCTTCCATTCAGTTGGGCCGTTACTTGCCTGGTTGAAATTCATAATATGTCTTTTTATATTGTATGTTGACTACGCTCTCATTCATTCGTCATTTGGATCGTCTCACTGATATTCCATTCATAAACTTCATTCCTAAAGCTTATTTTTGACCACCATGTTGTTTCCTTAAGGTTTATAATTCTTTGTGTATTTAATAATAGAAGATTCAATGATATTTCTCGTGGTACTGGAATTAGAGTTAATAATGCCATCTCAGTTATTAACTCTAACTCCAGCACCACGAGAAATATCATTGAATCTTCTATTACTGAATACACAAAGAATTATAATCTTAATATTAGTGATGGTCTATACAAATTGGATAACTTTAATGTTGACAAAATTAGTAAACAATTAACCTTCTTGTCCACATAATAAGTTTATGATGCGCTTGTTGTCTGTCTTGGATAATCACATGTTTACCATATGGCGTCCTAGCTACGTCTCTTCGTTGTATATCAACTGACTGTTATATTTCTCTCTTGTGTCTCCCTTGATGATGTGAGTTTTACACGAAAGTGCACTTGGGAACTTATCGTGTTTATTTTCCCTGTGAACTCATAAGAATATACTTGATCACGTGCAAAATTGCGATCCTTTTCAATATATATATATATATATATATATATATATATATATATATATATATATATATATATATATATATATATATATATATATCCTTCAGTATGTTTACTTTCGATACTGAGGAACAAAAGAAGGAGCCAAACAAGTAAATTTCGTCAAAGACATCTCTCTTTTCTAAACGCTGCCTCGCAAAGATTTTCATTAATTCAAATTGAAGAAACAGACGTATTTTCTATTGTCTGGTTAGCTCAGTGGTAGAGCGTGAGTCTTACACACTTAAGGTCGTGGGTTCGAGACCCACACCAGACATAATTTTTGCCTTTTTCTTTTTTCATTTTGTCCGCATCACATGTGTGCAACATTCAGTATGTTCGTTCAACGTTATAGTGAAGATCTTCACAATAAATTGGGGTTTTCGACCTTATCTGAAAGGGTCAGGTCCACCAAGACGTCCTTGAAATCTTCCAGAAGCTTCTGGCGATCCTCCTCCAACTGCTGGGCACATCAGAGTTAACATGGGCCGGACATCGGTTGTGGAACGACTTAATCTGCTTCCGGTAGTTAGCAGGGATGATAATGAGGGCACTGACCTCATACCAGGTCAGCTTAGTTCCAGTCTATTGCTTAGTTCCAGTCTATTGCTTAGTTCCAGTCTCTTGCAAAGACAATAAAAAATTAAAACTCATTTCTTTGTGGAAAATTGAGAGGAAAACACGACAGCAACATGGAGATTTACCCTTTGGTTATTTTGCCGGCTAGTCGGCAACGGTCGGTCAAACACTATTTTGCCGTGGTAATCTCAGTGCTTCATATAATACTATGTCACAAAATATGTTCTTGGGGGCGTAGCTCAGTGGTAGAGCACTCGCTTGGCATGCGAGAGGTCCCGGGTTCAAACCCCGGCGCTTCCATTTTTTATTTGGGAAATTCATTGTTTTCAGTGTTGTATATATATATATATATATAAATATATATATATATATATATATATATATATATATATATATATATATATATATATATATATATATATATATATATATATATCGTTCGATCAGGGAAGTTAAGCAACGTTGGGTCTGGTTAGTACTTGGATGGGTGGCCGTCTGGGAACACCAGATGCTGTTATCCCTGGGGATAGGGAAGAAAGTATACTTGCCACGTATTCCCTGCGTGTCGTACAAGGCGACTAAAAGGGGAGGGAGCAGAAGGCCGGAAATCCTTTACTCTCATTTTCAATTTTCAAAAGACGGAACAGAGAAGATATAAAGATATTGTAAAGATGTAACTAATATAAGATATAAGAATGAATGGAAGATACGGATGTAGCTGAAACAAGGAGTAATGAAGATTAAGGGGCAATGAAAATTATTCTGTGGTGAAGATAAATGTATATGTTGAGATTTTGTATTGAACATCAAGAAGTAATGATAATGATGAGAGTGTAGTGAAGATGAGGGTTTAGTTAGGGAGTGGTGACAATTGCCTTTACAATGATAATAAGGAGGTAACACAATGAGGAACACAAACTTTCCAAAGCTACGTTCAAGTCACACTTTGAACTAAGTTCGGTAAACAGGAGAGTGATGTTGAGAGTGTAGTGAGGAAGAGTATAGTGATGATAATGATACTGTCAAGATAGGTTGTGGCGAAGATACGAATGTAGTAGAGATAAGGGTTATCAAGGAGTAAAGTTTATTCAGAATGATTATGTAGTGAAGATAAGAACTATTTCTAGTGAACATCAGGGAGTACAATGATGATGGTATGGTAGAAATAACGGTGTAGTGAAGAAGAGGGTATAGTGAAGATATAATTAAGTGAAAATAAGCTAGTAGTGAAGATTCACGTTAGTGAATATGAGGTTGTAGTGAACTTAATCTTATTGACTTGATCCCCCAAATCCTCCAAACTCCGTTCAAGGGCCGATCCAAAACCAATCAAAAAGGCTATTTCTCTGTGTATTGTTAGTGGTGGTGGTGGTGTGTAGGTGTGTGTAATCATCTACTTGCGCTGTATTAGGAGGGGGTTTTACACTCGTGGGGTCCCGTGTAAGTACGTTGTTTGTGCGAGCGGGTAAAATCTAAAGCCTTCCTTGAAACCAGCTTAGTCAAGATAAGGTCATATGAAGATGAGGTTGTAGTGAAGATTGTAATAAACCTTGCATAGTGAAGATAAAGGGATTAAGTAGAGGAGATGTAGTAAAAAAGATTATAGTGAACACAAAAGGATTCAAGCTAAGTGCAGGGTCGGCCTACGGGCTTGAACTTATATTTTAGGTCAAAGGCATCACCAGTACACCCCGGCCAGCCTTAAAGTTTATCCGTACACACACACACACACACACACACACACATAAGCATATATATATATATATATATATATATATATATATATATATATATATATATATATATATATATATATATATATATATATATATATATATATATATATATATGTGTGTGTGTGTGTGTGTGTGTGTGTGTGTATTTACACTGTACCAGAAGCGTTAACAAAAGCTCATTTGGTGAAATCGTGTTTCCTCACATTAAATGTTATCCCAGATATCAAAAATTCTTCTCTTTGGTCTTTCATTTTCTATGTTTTCCACTTGACTTTCTTCACTCGAAGTGATTTACCGTTCATGTTTTAGATTAAACTATATTTGTCAATTGACCAATTCCCTCTCCCATCTCATCATGACGCTTCTTATTGTTCTTTGATTTGAATCTTCAGTTTTCACCTCTCCTTCAACATGATAACCTCTGAATCTGTGAGTGTGTAATTACCTATTGTTACTGTGTGAGGAGAGAGTTCTACACTCGCCAGGACAAATCTCTAGAACATTCTGTACTATTATACAACTTGTAAGATTTATGTATGGTGTCTGCCTTAACCATGACCTCATTCTTCTTATTCCATTCATCAACCACTCTTATATAAACTTTAAAATTACTTCTCTGAATATATTTGAACAATATTCCCCTAATTTCATGCTATGTTCTCTAGTTTTGTGTGTGTGTGTGTGTGTTCTCAGAAAGTAACTGTGTACTATTCAACAAGGATTTCCCAAAAGCCATTTACCTCATATCCTTTTATTTCGATGCTTGAAAATGGCTAAATTTTCGTCAAAGTGGTTTTTGTCTTATTAGTATTTATGATGATTTATTGATTCAAAAAGTATTGGTATTTCGAAACTATTTAGATCCTTCAACATCTCTAGCCATCTTCACTACACTCTCAACACCATTGGCCATCTTGACTATTTCTTCGACACCTTTAGATTTCATCAAATTATGATCGCAATAAAACTAAATGAATCCGTCTACATATCCGGATTTGTATGGGATTTAATCTGGATAGATCTGGTTATGTGACGTCACACGACCCAGGGGTATATAAGGCCGGCGGCGAGAGAAGTGTCATCATTTGAGGATGGGACTCCGTACCGACAACATCTCCTCTCACACTCTCCGGCAAGAAAATTTGGTAAGTGCGCCTCAGGCCGGAATCAAAATGAGTGTTCCAGTTGTAAAGTTGACCCAGAAGGATGTGAATGACCTGGTGGTTATGAGAGAGGTGGGTCGGGGAGGCAACGCCAAGATTGAAACGGTGTTGTTCCGTGGATCGTGTTGCGTCATCAAAACCCTTCTGGACGGAGTGAGTTCGAAAAGTCTTATGGATGAAGCCGACATTCACAGGAGACTGGCTGGGGCTGGAGGAGCCCCTCTCCTTCGAGCAGTGTGCCGCAACCCTCCACTGATCATCTTAAGCCACACTGGCCAGCCTTATGATAAGTACATGAGAACATGTCGGTCGGACGAGGAACTGGTCGAGTCCGCCATCATGGTCGCTCGTCGGCTGATGGAAATCCATAAGAAAAACATTGTCCATAATGACGTCAAGGTCGAGAATGTGACCGTGACGATGGGTGAGAAGCCAGAGTTTCACATCATCGACTTCGGCTTGAGCGTTAAGAAGGGAAGCTGCGTTGAGTACAATGTTCCTGACCTGTGGTTGGCCCCTGAGGTCAGGGAGCGCAAGCCGGTCTCCCCAGCCAGTGACGTCTTCTCTTTTGGGCATCTAATGAGGCACGTGTCCATCCTGGTCAGGAAGCAGGGTGTGCGGGAAAGCCTCCAGGATCTTTACCAAACAGCGACCCACAGCGACCCCTCAGAGAGACCAGCTCTGCCACTTATTATTGGTGAGCTGAAGAAGGTGATGAGGTCAGTCCGCCGGAGGCGTACCAGAGGAGGGGGCCAACGGAACCAGAGGAAGGGCAGGAAATGAGGTGCCCTTCCTCAACTATCTACCTCACAATAACAACTTTGTTTTAGAGGAAATTATTATTTTTACATATCTTAAAACGGGATAGACGTTTATTTTAGAGGAAATTAAAATATTTGTTTAAAACGGGAAAAAATTATGGAACTCGACATGCAACCACCTCCTCGTGGTGAGTTCTGGGTGATAAGAGATCAAACATCTCTTATCAGCTAAGAGTTGCATACAAACGTATTTCCTGATAAGTAAAAGACGACTGGATAATGTTCTTATGATCTTAAATGTTCTTAGAGTCTGGCTAGTATTATCTTGGAGGTCTTCTATCCCCTACAGCTCGGGCTGGGCCCAGATTGTATCATGGACAACGATAAATGACCTTAGCCTAGCTATCAAGGACAGCGATAAATTATCTTAGCCTAGCTATAATGGACAGCGATGAATGATCTTAGCTTAGTTATCATGGACAGCGATAAATGATCTTAGCCTAGCCATCATGGAAAATGATAAATGATATTAGCCTAACCATCATGGACAGCGATAAATGATCTTAGCCTAGCCATCATGGAAAATGATAAATGATCTTAGCCTAACCATCATGGACAGCGATAAATGATCTTAGCCTAGCCATAATAATGGACAACGATAAATAATTCTGATTTTTTTTTTATCTCAAACACCATTATTTTCCTCTTGCTCTAGTATTCCATTGCCTCGCCTCTCCTCCCTCTTCATGTAAGGTTGATCACATCAGCTGATATAAGTATACATCACCTCACTCGATCCCCAGTCGGGAAGGACATGCAAGGTCTTCATAAATATTGTGTATACCTAATACAAGCTGGTCACACCTGCTGACGTGTTATCCTTCATCAAAACTCGCAAATAATCTTCGCTCTTAACGCGTCAGATAATTCTAAATAATAAACCAATTCTTGTTTTAATGATACTAAACGAAGAACAATTTATAAAGGATAGAAATTAAATTTGTGCTTGTTGGTGGTAGATGAAAAAAGGACAAAAGAAAATCCATCTTAATCACAATATCTTCATATATAACTGTACACCTTCTAATTGTGTTCATTACACAATCCCTCATGTAATACAAGACTAGCTTGCAGGAAACGATGAAATGCTGCAGCTCAAGAATGAATTACTTCTCCATCTCTGGTCGTCCAGGCAGGCTAAACAATGAAAAAAAATATGTAGCTATTGAAAAATTATTACCATAATTAGATATAGGCTTAACCTCTACTCGTATGTTGATAGGTCAAGGTCAACCAAGTCAAAAAAATTAGTGTAGTCACATAAATGTCTTTAAGATGATAAACAGAAACATTACATGAGACTGACAATAGGGTGTCACTTATATGTCTCGGGGTTTATTTTCATCATTCACCTATAAGACAATTCCTTGTAGTATGATGCCAAATACTTCATATTTCTCCCAAAATATTAGAATTTCACAATAAAGATATCACTTCTCACTCGAGACTTGCAAACATTAAAATTATGTTGTGCTCTGCTGTGTATGGAAATAATACCAATACACAATATTAGCTTTGATGAAGATTATATTTATTTCATTTGGTAAAGATTAGATTAGGTTAGGTTAGGTTAGGTTAGGTTAGGATAGGTTGAGTTTAATTTGCTCAAATCGTTAGCCTCTAAAATTTCCTAAAATGAAATTTAGGCTTAATAATGTTTTTTTTGATAATGATTAAATGGCTCATGAGTTAGGAAACTGTGTAATTAAAATAAGACGATGTTAAAGAACAAAGTTAATATTCAACATTTGTCTTCAGAGGGATTTATTACATTCTTTTTTTTAATAGTGTATACATGGCACTTGCCCTATGGGTAATATTAGTTCCATTTCCCTCTTCGAGAGGTATTACCTCGGCTTTTGCTCCCAAGAGCTGGCTGCTTGTGTGCCCCCCACCACTTGCTAGACCACGCAATACCCGGCAAGCTGCTGTGTCACATGATTACTGTCTGGCCATTGGCAAGTCAAGGGTAGGCCGTTTGGATAACTTGTTTCTTTCCCTTCACCTCGAAGCTTTTGGAACTCTCTACCCTGTTGTCTTTCCCAATAACTATGACCTGGCAGGTTTTTCACTTCCTCCAAAAGTTTGTAAACACTTTCCAGTCTATTATCTCTTCCTTTCACATTCCCATATCTTAATTAAGACCCAACCTTGATGTTCGTCCATGAATGAATTAGCCGTTAAAAATAATACTAAAGCCCAGTAAAGGCCATCGTAGGTCAAATAAATATAGACAAAGAAAGTAGAAATTGATTTCCGTAAGTGTTTGTTTAACTGACTCTTGCAGGAATAAAGATTATATGAAGAAGGAAACAGAAAAGGAAAAGAATTCCACAGCTTAGGTGTTCCAGGGAAGAAAGAGGCTTCAATAGGCAACCTTAGAGTGACCTGTTCTCCTGTAGAAGTTGTGGGAAAACAGTAGCCTAACTCGCGCTAACTCGTGACTTTAAACCATCTTTATTGACTGCTTGCAGGGTCATTCATTATAGATCCACGTCGTTATTAGGTTTACGTATTGCATGATTTTCTTCTGCACTTCAAATGCCATGTTATGAACATTGGATATCTTTTGTGCAGCATAATTTGGAACATTATATTTTGTGGAAGACATTTCAATAAGGCAGTAGTCAAGGCTATACATTTCAGGAAAATGTGGGCCAAGTGATGCACTTCAAAAATGTTAACAGTGCCCATAAAGATCTCAGTTAGTAGGAGATATTGCAGAAGAAAAATAACTCCATTAAGATACATCCTGCTTGGGATTACAGATGTTGTGTCATGTGGTTGTTTCCATCTGGCACCATTATTGTGGTGGTCAGTCATTGTTGTGACTGATGTACTGCAGTTAAAGTATTGAGCATTAAACTAAGGAATTAAATATCTTCCTTCAAATAATTTCATATCCAAATTAACGCTAAATATATTAGTCCGATTAAATGTATGTCTGTATTTGTGACCTAATTTTGATTTAGTGCAACCTCGTGGAAACTCTTTACATACGAGTGGATATTATAACAATGTTTGATAACACAATAGTACTATATCAACTGTATATAATCTCTCCACAGACGTCAGCTCCAGCACCACAGAACAAATTGAAATACATTTACCTCCGTCAGGTCTACAACGTAAGAAATTTTCTCTTAGTTATAAAACATCATTTGACCGTGAAGCAGCATTACCCATCAGAATGAATATATTTGTTAAGAAAAGTTACATGATTTCATGAGTATCATTTGACAAAATAGAAGTAAGAAAGCCCAAAACTGACACTGGTATGGATACTTTCGTTTTACTTCATTTACTTCATTAATATATACATATTAATTTGAACATGATTTATTGGAAGTCACAGTTTATCATGATAATGATAACAACAAAAACAGTAAAAATAACAATGATGATAATAATGATAATGATAATAATAATAATAGTAATGATAATGATAATAATAATAATAATAATAATAATATTAATAATAATGATAATAATAATAATAATAATGATAATAATAATAGTAATAATTATAATAATGATAATAATAATAATAATGATAATAATAATAATAATAATAATAATAATAATAATAATAATAATAATAATAATAATAATGATAATAATAATAATAAGAATAACAATAATAATAATAATGATAATAATAATAATAATGATAATAATAATAATGATATTAATGATAATAATAATAATAATGATAATAATAATAATAATAATAATAATAATAATAATAATAATAATAATAATAATAATAATAATAATAACAATAATAATAATAATAATAATAATAATAATGATAATGATGATAATAATGATAATGATAATGATAACGATGATAATGATTACATTATTATCATTATTATTATCATTATTAATATTATCATTATTATTATTATCAATATTGTTGTTGTTATCAGTGTCTTCGGCCAGCCATAATCCCAGCTTCGATCATTTTCAAGGTTAGATATAAGGCCACCGTCATTGCCCATCTTCAGTATTCCTTTACTTTCACTGTTCCTACAACTTTCCTAGCGCTACCTCCCGCACATGCGGGGGAGGGGGTTTTCATTTCATGTGTGGCGGGGTGGCGACGGGAATAAGGGCAGACAGTACGAATTATGTACATGTGTATATATGTATATGTCTGTGTGTGAGTATATATATATGTATACGTTGAGATGTATAGGGATATATATGTGAGTGTGTGGACGTGTATGCATATACATGTGTATGTGGGTGGGTTGGGCCATTCTTTCGTCTGTTTCCTTGCGCTACCTCCCTAACGCGGGAGACAGCGACAAAGTATAGTAAATGAATATATATATATATATATATATATATATATATATATATATATATATATATATATATATATATATATATATATATATATATATATATGTATATGTATATATATGTGTATATTATCCCTGGGGATAGGGGTGAAAGAATACTTCCCACGTATTCCTCGCGTGTCGTAGAAAGCGACTAGCGGGGACGGGAGCGGGGGGCCAGAAATCCTCCCCTCCTTGTATTAACTTTCTAAAATGGGAAACAGAAGAAGGAGTCACGCGGGGAGTACTCATCCTCCTCGAAGGCTCAGAGTGGGGTGCCTAAATGTGTGTGGATGTAACCAAGATGTGAAAAAAGGAGAGATAGGTAGTATGTTTGAGGAAAGGAACCTGGATGTTTTGGCTCTGAGTGAAACGAAGCTCAAGGGTAAAGGGGAAGAGTGGTTTGGGAATGTCTGGGGAGTAAAGTCAGGGGTTAGTGAGAGGACAAGAGCAAGGGAAGGAGTAGCAATACTCCTGAAACAGGAGTTGTGGGAGTATGTGATAGAGTGTAAGAAAGTAAATTCTCGATTAATATGGGTAAAACTGAAAGTTGATGGAGAGAGGTGGGTGATTATTGGTGCATATGCACCTGGGCATGAGAAGAAAGATCAAGAGAGGCAAGTGTTTTGGGAGCAGCTGAATGAGTGTGTTAGTGGTTTTGATGCACGAGACCGGGTTATAGTGATGGGTGATTTGAATGCAAAGGTGAGTAATGTGGCAGTTGAGGGAATAATTGGTATACATGGGGTGTTCAGTGTTGTAAATGGAAATGGTGAAGAGCTTGTAGATTTATGTGCTGAAAAAGGACTGATGATTGGGAATACCTGGTTTAAAAAGCGAGATATACATAAGTATACTTATGTAAGTAGGAGAGATGGCCAGAGAGCGTTATTGGATTACGTGTTAATTGACAGGCGTGCGAAAGAGAGACTTTTGGATGTTAATGTGCTGAGAGGTGCAACTGGAGGGATGTCTGATCATTATCTTGTGGAGGCTAAGGTGAAGATTTGTATGGGTTTTCAGAAAAGAAGAGTGAATGTTGGGGTGAAGAGGGTGGTGAGAGTAAGTGAGCTTGAGAAGGAGACCTGTGTGAGGAAGTACCAGGAGAGACTGAATACAGAATGGAAAAAGGTGAGAACAATGGAAGCAAGGGGAGTGGGGGAGGAATGGGATGTATTTAGGGAATCAGTGATGGATTGCGCAAAAGATGCTTGTGGCATGAGAAGAGTGGGAGGTGGGTTGATTAGAAAGGGTAGTGAGTGGTGGGATGAAGAAGTAAGAGTATTAGTGAAAGAGAAGAGAGAGGCATTTGGACGATTTTTGCAGGGAAAAAATGCAATTGAGTGGGAGATGTATAAAAGAAAGAGACAGGAGGTCAAGAGAAAGGTGCAAGAGGTGAAAAAAAGGGCAAATGAGAGTTGGGGTGAGAGAGTATCATTAAATTTTAGGGAGAATAAAAAGATGTTCTGGAAGGAGGTAAATAAAGTGCGTAAGACAAGGGAGCAAATGGGAACTTCAGTGAAGGGCGCAAATGGGGAGGTGATAACAAGTAGTGGTGATGTGAGAAGGAGATGGAGTGAGTATTTTGAAGGTTTGTTGAATGTGTTTGATGATAGATTGGCAGATATAGGGTGTTTTGGTCGAGGTGGTGTGCAAAGTGAGAGGGTTAGGGAAAATGATTTGGTAAACAGAGAAGAGGTAGTGAAAGCTTTGCGGAAGATGAAAGCCGGCAAGGCAGCAGGTTTGGATGGTATTGCAGTGGAATTTATTAAAAAAGGGGGTGACTGTATTGTTGACTGGTTGGTAAGGTTATTTAATGTATGTATGACTCATGGTGAGGTGCCTGAGGGTTGGCGGAATGCGTGCATAGTGCCATTGTACAAAGGCAAAGGGGATAAGAGTGAATGCTCAAATTACAGAGGTATAAGTTTGTTGAGTATTCCTGGTAAATTATATGGGAGGGTATTGATTGAGAGGGTGAAGGCATGTACAGAGCATCAGATTGGGGAAGAGCAGTGTGGTTTCAGAAGTGGTAGAGGATGTGTGGATCAAGTGTTTGCTTTGAAGAATGTATGTGAGAAATACTTAGAAAAGCAAATGGATTTGTATGTAGCATTTATGGATCTGGAGAAGGCATATGATAGAGTTGATAGAGATGCTCTGTGGAAGGTATTAAGAATATATGGTGTGGGAGGAAAGTTGTTAGAAGCAGTGAAAAGTTTTTATCGAGGATGTAAGGCATGTGTACGTGTAGGAAGAGAGGAAAGTGATTGGTTCTCAGTGAATGTAGGTTTGCGGCAGGGGTGTGTGATGTCTCCATGGTTGTTTAATTTGTTTATGGATGGGGTTGTTAAGGAGGTAAATGCAAGAGTTTTGGAAAGAGGGGCAAGTATGAAGTCTGTTGGGGATGAGAGAGCTTGGGAAGTGAGTCAGTTGTTGTTCGCTGATGATACAGCGCTGGTGGCTGATTCATGTGAGAAACTGCAGAAGCTGGTGACTGAGTTTGGTAAAGTGTGTGAAAGAAGAAAGTTAAGAGTAAATGTGAATAAGAGCAAGGTTATTAGGTACAGTAGGGTTGAGGGTCAAGTGAATTGGGAGGTGAGTTTGAATGGAGAAAAACTGGAGGAAGTGAAGCGTTTTAGATATCTGGGAGTGGATCTGGCAGCGGATGGAACCATGGAAGCGGAAGTGGATCATAGGGTGGGGGAGGGGGCGAAAATTCTGGGAGCCTTGAAGAATGTGTGGAAGTCGAGAACATTATCTCGGAAAGCAAAAATGGGTATGTTTGAAGGAATAGTGGTTCCAACAATGTTGTATGGTTGCGAGGCGTGGGCTATGGATAGAGTTGTGCGCAGGAGGATGGATGTGCTGGAAATGAGATGTTTGAGGACAATGTGTGGTGTGAGGTAGTTTGATCGAGTGAGTAACGTAAGGGTAAGAGAGATGTGCGGAAATAAAAAGAGCGTGGTTGAGAGAGCAGAAGAGGGTGTTTTGAAGTGGTTTGGGCACATGGAGAGAATGAGTGAGGAAAGATTGACCAAGAGGATATATGTGTCGGAGGTGGAGGGAGCAAGGAGAAGAGGGAGACCAAATTGGAGGTGGAAAGATGGATTGAAAAAGATTTTGTGTGATCGGGGCCTGAACATACAGGAGGGTGAAAGGAGGGCAAGGAATAGAGTGAATTGCAGCGATGTGGTATACCGGGGTTGACGTGCTGTCAGTGGATTGAATCAAGGCATGTGAAGCGTCTGGGGTAAACCATGGAAAGCTGTGTAGGTATGTATATTTGCGTGTGTGGACGTATGTATATACATGTGTATGGGGGGGGGGGGTGGGCCCATTTCTTTCGTCTGTTTCCTTGCGCTACATCGCAAACGCGGGAGACAGCGACAAAGTATAAAAAATATATATATATATATATATATATATATATATATATATATATATATATATATATATATAGATAATATATATTTTTTTTTTTTTTTTTTGCTTTGTCGCTGTCTCCCGCGTTTGCGAGGTAGCGCAAGGAAACAGACGAAAGAAATGGCCCAACCCACCCCCATACACATGTATATACATACGTCCACACACGCAAATATACATACCTACACAGCTTTCCATGGTTTACCCCAGACGCTTCACATGCCTTGATTCAATCCACTGACAGCACGTCAAACCCTGTATACCACATCGCTCCAATTCACTCTATTCCTTGCCCTCCTTTCACCCTCCTGCATGTTCAGGCCCCGATCACACAAAATCTTTTTCACTCCATCTTTCCACCTCCAATTTGGTCTCCCTCTTCTCCTCGTTCCCTCCACCTCCGACACATATATCCTCTTGGTCAATCTTTCCTCACTCATTCTCTCCATGTGCCCGAACCATTTCAAAACACCCTCTTCTGCTCTCTCAACCACGCTCTTTTTATTTCCACACATCTCTCTTACCCTTACGTTACTTACTCGATCAAACCACCTCACACCACACATTGTCCTCAAACATCTCATTTCCAGCACATCCATCCTCCTGCGCACAACTCTATCCATAGCCCACGCCTCGCAACCATACAACATTGTTGGAACCACTATTCCTTCAAACATACCCATTTTTGCTTTCCGAGATAATGTTCTCGACTTCCACACATTCTTCAAGGCTCCCAGAATTTTCGCCCCCTCCCCTACCCTATGATCCACTTCCGCTTCCATGGTTCCATCCGCTGCCAGATCCACTCCCAGATATCTAAAACACTTCACTTCCTCCAGTTTTTCTCCATTCAAACTCACCTCCCAATTCACTTGACCCTCAACCCTACTGTACCTAATAACCTTGCTCTTATTCACATTTACTCTTAACTTTCTTCTTTCACACACTTTACCAAACTCAGTCACCAGCTTCTGCAGTTTCTCACATGAATCAGCCACCAGCGCTGTATCATCAGCGAACAACAACTGACTCACTTCCCAAGCTCTCTCATCCCCAACAGACTTCATACTTGCCCCTCTTTCCAAAACTCTTGCATTCACCTCCCTAACCACCCCATCCATAAACAAATTAAACAACCATGGAGACATCACACATCCCTGCCGCAAACCTACATTCACTGAGAACCAATCACTTTCCTCTCTTCCTACACGTACACATGCCTTACATCCTCGATAAAAACTTTTCACTGCTTCTAACAACTTGCCTCCCACACCATATATTCTTAATACCTTCCACAGAGCATCTCTATCAACTCTATCATATGCCTTCTCCAGATCCATAAATGCTACATACAAATCCATTTGCTTTTCTAAGTATTTCTCACATACATTCTTCAAAGCAAACACCTGATCCACACATCCTCTACCACTTCTGAAACCACACTGCTCTTCCCCAATCTGATTGTCTGTACATGCCTTCACCCTCTCAATCAATATCCTCCCATATAATTTACCAGGAATACTCAACAAACTTATACCTCTGTAATTTGAGCATTCACTCTTATCCCCTTTGCCTTTGTACAATGGCACTATGCACGCATTCCGCCAATCCTCAGGCACCTCACCATGAGTCATACATACATTAAATAACCTTACCAACCAGTCAACAATACAGTCACCCCCTTTTTTAATAAATTCCACTGCATTACCATGCAAACCTGCTGCCTTGCCGGCTTTCATCTTCCGCAAAGCTTTCACTACCTCTTCTCTGTTTACCAAATCATTTTCCCTAACCCTCTCACTTTGCACACCACCTCGACCAAAACACCCTATATCTGCCACTCTATCATCAAACACATTCAACAAACCTTCAAAATACTCACTCCATCTCCTTCTCACATCACCACTACTTGTTATCACCTCCCCATTTGCGCCCTTCACTGAAGTTCCCATTTGCTCCCTTGTCTTACGCACCCTATTTACCTCCTTCCAGAACATCTTTTTATTCTCTCTAAAATTTAATGATACTCTCTCACCCCAACTCTCATTTGCCCTTTTTTTCACCTCTTGCACCTTTCTCTTGACCTCCTGTCTCTTTCTTTCATACATCCCCCACTCAACTGCATTTTTTCTCTGCAAAAATCGTCCAAATGCCTCTCTCTTCTCTTTCACTAATACTCTTACTTCTTCATCCCACCACTCACTACCCTTTCTAATCAACCCACCTCCCACTCTTCTCATGCCAGAAGCATCTTTTGCGCAATCCATCACTGATTCCCTAAATACATCCCATTCCTCCCCCACTCCCCTTACTTCCATTGTTCTCACCTTTTTCCATTCTGTACTCAGTCTCTCCTGGTACTTCCTCACACAAGTCTCCTTCCCAAGCTCACTTACTCTCACCACCCTCTTCACCCCAACATTCACTCTTCTTTTCTGAAAACCCATACAAATCTTCACCTTAGCCTCCACAAGATAATGATCAGACATCCCTCCAGTTGCACCTCTGAGCACAGTAACATCGAAAAGTCTCTCTTTCGCGCGCCTGTCAATTAACACGTAATCCAATAACGCTCTCTGGCCATCTCTCCTACTTACATAAGTATACTTATGTATATCTCGCTTTTTAAACCAGGTATATATATACATATATATATATATATATATATATATATATATATATATATATATGTATATATATATATATATATATATATATATATATATATACGAGACTGAAAATGAATTTTCCACATAACAAAAATGGAGGCGCCGGGGTTTGAACCCTGGTCCTCCCGCATGCCAAGCGAGCCCTCTACCACTGAGCTACGCCCCCAAGAACATTTTCTGGGACTTAGTATTATATAAAGCACTGAGATTACCACGGCAAAATACTGTTTGACCGACCGTTGCCGACTAGCCGGCAAAATAACCACAGGGTAAATCTCCATGTTGCTGTCGTGTTTTCCTCTCAATTTTCCACGAAGAAATGAGTTTTACTTTTTTATTTTCGTTGCAATAGACTGGAACTAAGCAATAGACTGGAACTAAGCAATAGACTGGAACTAAGCTGACCTGGTATGAGGTCAGTGCCCTCATTATCATCCCTGCTAACTACCGGAAGCAGATTAAGTCGTTCCACAACCGATGTCCGGCCCATGTTAACTCTGATGTGCCCAGCAGTTGGAGGAGGATCGCCAGAAGCTTCTGGAAGATTTCAAGGACGTCTTGGTGGACCTGACCCTTTCAGATAAGGTCGAAAACCCCAATTTATTGTGAAGATCTTCACTATAACGTTGGATGAACATACTGAATGTTGCACACATGCGATGCGGACAAAATGAAACAAGAAAAAGACAAAAAATATGTCTGGTGTGGGTCTCGAACCCACGACCTTGAGTGTGTGAGACTCACGCTCTACCACTGAGCTAACCAAACAATAGAAAAATACGTCTGTTTCTTCAATTTGAATTAATGAAAATCTTTGCGAGGCAGCGTTAAGAAAAGAGAGATGTCTTTGACGAAATTTACTTACTTGGCTCTTTCTTTTGTCCCTCATTATCGAAAGTAAACATACTGGAGGATATATATATATATATATATATATATATATATATATATATATATATATATATATATATATATATATATATATATATATATATATATATATATATCTTTCTTTCAAACTATTCGCCATTTCCCGCATTAGCGAGGTAGCGTTAAGAACAGAGGACTGGGCCTTTGAGGGAATACCCTCACCTGGCCCAATTCTCTGTTCCTTCTTTTGGAAAAAAAAGAAAAAAAAAAAACGAGAGGGGAGGATTTCCAGCCCCCCGCTCCCTCCCCTTTTAGTCGCCTTCTACGACACGCAGGGAATACGTGGGAAGTATTCTTAATCCCCTATCCCCAGGGATAATATATATATATATATATATATATATATATATATATATATATATATATATATATATATATATATATTGGAAAGGATCACAATTTTGTGCGTGATCAAGTATATTCCCATCAGTCCCAAGTGCACTTTCGTGTAATAATCACATCATCATGGGAGACACAAGAGAGAAATATAACAGTCAGTTGATATACAACGAAGAGACGTAGCTAGGACGCCATATGGTAAACATGTGATTGTCCAAGACAGACAACAAGCGTATCATAAACTTATTATGTGGACAAGAAGGTGAATTGTTTACACATTTTATCAACATTAAAGTTATCCAATTTGTATAGACCATCACTAATATTAAGATTATAATTCTTTGTGTATTCAGAAATAGATGATTCAATGATATTTCTCGTGGTGCTGGAGTTAGAGTTAATAACTGAGATGGCATTATTAACTCTAATTCCAGTACCACGAGAAATATCATTGAATCTTCTATCATTAAATGTATAACTGAGATGGCATTATCAACTCTAACTCCAGTACTACGAGAAATATCATTGAATCTTCTATCATTAAATCTATAACTGAGATGGCATTATCAACTCTAACTCCAGTACTACGAGAAATATCATTGAATCTTCTATCATTAAATGTATAACTGAGATGGCATTATCAACTCTAACTCCAGTACTACGAGAAATATCATTGAATCTTCTATCATTAAATGTATAACTGAGATGGCATTATTAACTCTAACTCCAGTACTACGAGAAATATCATTGAATCTTCTATCATTAAATGTATAACTGAGATGGCATTATCAACTCTAACTCCAGTACTACGAGAAATATCATTGAATCTTCTATCATTAAATGTATAACTGAGATGGCATTATCAACTCTAACTCCAGTACTACGAGAAATATCATTGAATCTTCTATCATTAAATGAAATATCATTGAATCTTCTATCATTAAATGTATAACTGAGATGGCATTATCAACTCTAACTCCAGTACTACGAGAAATATCATTGAATCTTCTATCATTAAATGTATAACTGAGATGGCATTATCAACTCTAACTCCAGTACTACGAGAAATATCATTGAATCTTCTATCATTAAATGTATAACTGAGATGGCATTATCAACTCTAACTCCAGTACTACGAGAAATATCATTGAATCTTCTATCATTAAATGTATAACTGAGATGGCATTATCAACTCTAACTCCAGTACTACGAGAAATATCATTGAATCTTCTATCATTAAATGTATAACTGAGATGGCATTATCAACTCTAACTCCAGTACTACGAGAAATATCATTGAATCTTCTATCATTAAATGTATAACTGAGATGGCATTATCAACTCTAACTCCAGTACTACGAGAAATATCATTGAATCTTCTATCATTAAATGTATAACTGAGATGGCATTATCAACTCTAACTCCAGTACTACGAGAAATATCATTGAATCTTCTATCATTAAATGTATAACTGAGATGGCATTATCAACTCTAACTCCAGTACTACGAGAAATATCATTGAATCTTCTATCATTAAATGTATAACTGAGATGGCATTATCAACTCTAACTCCAGTACTACGAGAAATATCATTGAATCTTCTATCATTAAATGTATAACTGAGATGGCATTATCAACTCTAACTCCAGTACTACGAGAAATATCATTGAATCTTCTATCATTAAATGTATAACTGAGATGGCATTATCAACTCTAACTCCAGTACTACGAGAAATATCATTGAATCTTCTATCATTAAATGTATAACTGAGATGGCATTATCAACTCTAACTCCAGTACTACGAGAAATATCATTGAATCTTCTATCATTAAATGTATAACTGAGATGGCATTATCAACTCTAACTCCAGTACTACGAGAAATATCATTGAATCTTCTATCATTAAATGTATAACTGAGATGGCATTATCAACTCTAACTCCAGTACTACGAGAAATATCATTGAATCTTCTATCATTAAATGTATAACTGAGATGGCATTATCAACTCTAACTCCAGTACTACGAGAAATATCATTGAATCTTCTATCATTAAATGTATAACTGAGATGGCATTATCAACTCTAACTCCAGTACTACGAGAAATATCATTGAATCTTCTATCATTAAATGTATAACTGAGATGGCATTATCAACTCTAACTCCAGTACTACGAGAAATATCATTGAATCTTCTATCATTAAATGTATAACTGAGATGGCATTATCAACTCTAACTCCAGTACTACGAGAAATATCATTGAATCTTCTATCATTAAATGTATAACCTGAGATGGCATTATCAACTCTAACTCCAGTACTACGAGAAATATCATTGAATCTTCTATCATTAAATGTATAACTGAGATGGCATTATCAACTCTAACTCCAGTACTACGAGAAATATCATTGAATCTCTATCATTAAATGTAATACTGAGATTAAATGTATAACTGAGATGGCATTATCAACTCTAACTCCAGTACTACGAGAAATATCATTGAATCTTCTATCATTAAATGTATAACTGAGATGGCATTATGAACTCTAACTCCAGTACTACGAGAAATATCATTGAATCTTCTATCATTAAATGTATAACTGAGATGGCATTATCAACTCTAACTCCAGTACTACGAGAAATATCATTGAATCTTCTAACATTAAATGTATAACTGAGATGGCATTATCAACTCTAACTCCAGTACTACGAGAAATATCATTGAATCTTCTATCATTAAATGTATAACTGAGATGGCATTATCAACTCTAACTCCAGTACTACGAGAAATATCATTGAATCTTCTATCATTAAATGTATAACTGAGATGGCATTATCAACTCTAACTCCAGTACTACGAGAAATATCATTGAATCTTCTATCATTAAATGTATAACTGAGATGGCATTATCAACTCTAACTCCAGTACTACGAGAAATATCATTGAATCTTCTATCATTAAATGTACAAAGAATTACAAACCTTAAAAAAGCAACATGGCGGTGAAATGATAAGCTGCAAGAATGAAGTTTATGAATGGAATATCAGTGAGACGAACTAGTTGATGAATGATGAATGAAAGTGTTATAAAGTCATGATGAATGAATGAAAGTGTAATAAATTCATGATGAATGAATGAAAGTGTAATAAATTCATGATGAATGAATGAAAGTGTAATAAAGTCATGATGAATGAATGAAAGTGTAATAAAGTCATGATGAATGAATGAAAGTGTAATAAAGTCATGATGAATGAATGAAAGTGTAATAAAGTCATGATGAATGAATGAAAGTGTAATAAAGTCATGATGAATGAATGAAAGTGTAATAAAGTCATGATGAATGAATGAAAGTGTAATAAAGTCATGATGAATGAATGAAAGTGTAATAAAGTCATGATGAATGAATGAAAGTGTAATAAAGTCATGATGAATGAATGAAAGTGTAATAAAGTCATGATGAATGAATGAAAGTGTAATAAAGTCATGATGAATGAATGAAAGTGTAATAAAGTCATGATGAATGAATGAAAGTGTAATAAAGTCATGATGAATGAATGAAAGTGTAATAAAGTCATAGTTTAAAAGGACAAAATATGAATGGCAGCCAGGGAAGAGTGGCCCAGGCAAATAGAAGGGTTAAAAAGTTCGCGTTATACGACGAATTTTGACAGATTATACAAATTTCCTTTCCACATATAGAACTTAATGGTTGTGGTTAGTTCTAGAGACAAAATTTTAAAGGTTTGTGTTTCAGACTTGAGCCACAAAGGATATCGTTAAATTAACTGACATTAAAATTTGTCAGTTAAGTTGAGCATTTTGTACAATAGTTGTAATTTGACGGAGTTAAAAGTTCGCAATGTCATTACAATTCTAATTCAAAAGTTTGAGTTTCATTGATGGTTTGCACAAACTTAACGTACATTTAAGTTTTGTGTTTATATGACGTATCTTAAAGGACTCTGGTAAAATAACGCAGCTGGAAGGTTTACGTTCAAATGACGGTGTTTAAATGTTTATTGATGAATGGTAGATTTAAATGGATAGATTTTAAGTTCGCGTTTTCATGAGCGACTTTAAACCTTGTGGTTGAATGTCAGAGTTTAAATGTTGGTATGTACAATGTTGACCAGATGGCGGTAGTGTGTAGACACAGCCATACCAGGTCGTATTTATCATCATTAAAGTCACCTTCCTTACTTACTTATGGCGGCGATGAAATTCACTGGTTCTTGATTGTGCACCAATTAACCTATCAGATAATGGTACAATGTTTGCCTGGTGTTGCATATATCACGTCTGTTGTTGAAACACAAGAATGCCAGGTGACTTTGGGAGTGGATGATAATATAAAGATCAATATTAATGTGGGAAATCTTGAACCGCCATCACCAGACACAACACATGTTTGGATCTGGCGGGGGGAGGGACTTGCCTGTGACGTCACGATGCCCCGCCTCCAGCCTGGCGCCGCTCTGTGTGTGTGTGTGTGTGTGTGTGTGTAGCCCCTGGGTTCATGTTGGCCACAGCCACCCACCGGCCGGTGGTCAGGTCAGTGGGCGGTGTGTGTGTGTGTGTGTGTGTGTAGCCCCTGGGTTCATGTTGGCCACAGCCACCCACCCACCGGCCAGCCGGGCGGTAGTTTATAACTAAGACTGGTAGTTTCACATGCCACTTGGAGTGTCCCTCACTACAGAACTTGAGCAGCTCTTATCCTGAGGTGGAGCAGTTGATCCTCTCCACCAGGCTGGTACACTTGGTCTGCACCAGGTGGCTCCCTCCTGGTCATCCTGAGTGGTTGGTTGCTGTGTTGGATTTAATGACCAGTGACTTGTGAAGGTCATTAGGCCAGCCATCATTTTATCATCTGATAAAACATGAAGCAACGCCAAATTTTCAGCGCCAAATTTTCACCTAAACTATTGAGAATGATCAAGTCTGATATTGTTACGTTACGTCATCCAATCTTGCCACTCACATGTTACGGTAATCACGACTACATACATAGTGTTGTTACGACTGATATTACTGTATGTACTGTAGTAAAGTACTGTGTTTATGTGGATAACATGTGGACGTCAGAGGAGGCAAGAGGATCATCAGAGACAAATTCTCTATTCTATGTTGTATCCTCAATTTTGTCTGCGGTGATCAACACACTTTATCCACCAAGATATTATCTTGCTCTTTCTTTCCATCATTCTTTAGTATTAAAGATTTTGTTCTCTCAAGCAAGATAGAATTTATCAATAATTTTTAATGTCATCTTGGGTCCAGGTAATGTTAGGTAGCGTTCATACAAGTTGTCCATGACCTTCATCATGTGGGTTGGGAAGGAGTCAGGAGGTGTGGCGTTGTACTCGGTGTACCACTTGCCAAGTTAGTCAGTGTGTATACCATGGAAGTTGCAGGGGAATCATCAGTCTGTATGTTAACAATTAGGTTGAGCAAATAACACTTGGCCTCAGTGAAGGTAGAATGTTTTCCCACCAGACTGCATCCATTAATACGACTTAGATCAGAAGATCTAGCCTTAGGTAATTTGTTAGATCGAGATTATCAAAGCCTTTCATCATTTTTAATCTTTGTACTTCGTGACCATCTCTGTTTTAAGTTGTTACGTTGACGTATGATGAATCTAATATGGAGAACAAATTTAGGAGGAAACCTGGCAAAGCTACATATGAGTGATTTTACCGTTTGCAAGTAAACTACGATTTTGTAAAAACGAATAGCATCTATGTTGTGTATAGAAAACGTAACTCCTTAGCTGCATTCTCTATGAATGTCATCAAAAGTAAAACATAGACAAGGGAAGGAATGAGGCTTGACGATACGAAACATCACTCAATCGTGTCCTGCCTGCCCAGACCCTCCCTCGCCACACCACTGGCCATAACTTCAACACATTGCTTACTACGTCAAGGTCATCCACACATTTTGCCTGGCTTGAACAACCGCTTGGCATTCATGAACCGCTGAATGTTTACACTTTCTGATATTCTGTAGTAGCTGATGCAGTTGCAAGATAGACTATCAAACCATTTTCTTACAATACTCGCTGGTAAGGAGACAATTTTTACAAAACACAGAGGTAACACTGCCTAAGAAACGGGCTTAAGAACAATTGTACGAACATAGGGTCACATTGGTACATCCACAAGGCACCAGTGGTCTGGGTGGCCTGAAATAGATTTGGAACCAAGAAGGATGATGGGTGTAGGGAGTAAACCTACCACAGACCATCATTAATTATGAAGAGTTGACAATGGTTACCTCCAGCCATAATCTATAAATCAATAGACAAATGTTAATGCAAACAAAGCAAGAATTAAACAAGCAGGAAACACAATCCATTGTACCATTTTACGATGGTTATTTCAAGTTGTCGCATCTGTTGACTACCTGACGTGGTCTTACGTCTCACCTTTAGTAACGTCTGCGAATTTCGTTGTAGTGAAACTCATGCGACCCGAGAGTCAATGTTAGTGATACACAAGAGGAAGAAATACAACTCCGAAGGTATAAAACAGTTGTGGACACACCAAACGCTTGACAAATATTCCTTAGTGGATGACAGAAAACACAAAGAGGTCGTCCTTGTAAACTTATGATGAGGTTTGCTTGAAGAGTCTCCCTTCGTCATCGTCGTCCACAGTGTCCAGGTGCAGCCAGGGTCGTCATCATGTTGGACGTCCCCAGTGTCCAGGTGCAGCCAGGGTCGTCATCATGTTGGACGTCCCCAGTGTCCAGGTGCAGCCAGGGTCGTCATCATGTTGGACGTCCCCAGTGTCCAGGTGCAGCCAGGGTCGTCATCATGTTGGACGTCCACAGTGTCCAGGTGCAGCCAGGGTCGTCATCATGTTGGACGTCCCCAGTGTCCAGGTGCAGCCAGGGTCGTCATCATGTTGGACGTCCCCAGTGTCCAGGTGCAGCCAGGGTCGTCATCATGTTGGACGTCCCCAGTGTCCAGGTGCAGCCAGGGTCGTCATCATGTTGGACGTCCACAGTGTCCAGGTGCAGCCAGGGTCGTCATCATGTTGGACGTCCCCAGTGTCCAGGTGCAGCCAGGGTCGTCATCATGTTGGACGTCCCCAGTGTCCAGGTGCAGCCAGGGTCGTCATCATGTTGGACGTCCTCAGTGTCCAGGTGCAGCCAGGGTCGTCATCATGATGGACGTCCCCAGTGTCCAGGTGCAGCCAGGGTCGTCATCATGCTGCCCGTCTCTGCATCGCCTGATCCGTGGTGCACCGGTGGGTCGGTGGCTGTCGTGACATGGTAATGTTACCGTCATATTCCGCGTCTCATCTCACGTCTGTCCAGGTGGGCTAAGCTCGTCTGGTCTGAATGAACCATATACAAGTAAGGCGTATCGCTGTTGTGAGTCTCAGTACATATGGAGGCAATATGGTTGCGCAGTCTCTCTCTCTCTCTCTCTCTCTCTCTCTCTCTCTCTCTCTCTCTCTCTCTCTCTCTCTCTCTCTCTCTCTCTCTCACAGAGAGAGAGAGAGAGAGAGAGAGAGAGAGAGAGAGAGAGAGAGAGAGAGAGAGAGAGAGAGTTAAAGGGTATATGCATCGCATTTTGATGATTTAACAATCATATGTAATACAAAATATATGCTTCTTCCGAAAATTTCCTGGAAATTGGTTGAGGTAGAGCGGAGGTATCGTTGCAAAGTTGTGTGTCACACAAGAACGAGTTTTCTAATTGGTTGAGGTAGAGCGGAGGTATCGTGGCAAAGTTGTGTGTCACACAAGAACAAGTTTTCTAATTAGTTGAGGTAGAGCGGAGGTATCGTGGCAAAGTTGTGTGTCACACAAGAACAAGTTTTCTAATTGGTTGAGGAAGAGCGGAGGTATCGTGGCAAAGTTGTGTGTCACACAAGAACAAGTTTTCTAATCGCCTGGTTTTACTGGCGGCCTCGTTGTGACGTCACTACATCAACACCGACATTTTGATTTAAAAGTTAATGGCAAGATGACTTTGCTCCACTGTGTGTGTGTTTTCAATACTTTTCGTGTTTGTAATATTATTTCATTTGTATTCTATAGTTAATAACTTTGTAGTGAGTTTAGTTTCGTTGCTGTAGTTGTAGTATAGTGATTTATAGCTTGTATTTGAACTAAATAAGATGAGCAGTGTTCAGGATGACCCTGGGCCATTTTCGTGTGGTAATACAGAAGGGAGTGACCACAGGCAGGCAGTAGTGGTGTTTACCAAGCCATTCCCAACACCATCGTACTGGCTACGTCTGTGTAATGTACCACATTCCTCTGTTGAAAAAGAAATAGAGAATTTCACAGAATTGCAGACTGGGCTGTTAATGTGCATCTTTCTAAGTTGTTTTATTTTGTCTTCGTTAAGAATTTCTTCTTGTGTTTGATGTGCATTGTTTTGAGAATTCTTTGTTATATAACAAAACATGTTCTGTATCTACTGTTTCCTGTCTTTATTTAGATAAGTATTTTTGTTATTGATTTTATGACTATGTTGTTTTGCTGTAACATTTATAGACTTTTTTTGCCTTTTGATAATGTTTTTCTTCTTGTTATTCTATACCAATGTGTACAATTCTATTGCGTAGCGATGTTTTTCTTGTTATTTTATACAAATGTGCACAATTTTGTTCTGTTAAAGATTTTTGGACGCATTGATTTGTTGTTGTTGTTGTTGTTGTTGTTGTTGTTGTTGTTATTGTTGTTGTATTACTTTAGTTAATTAAGTGATTCCTGGTACGTGCCACTATCTAGCTGGGGGCGAATGTTGAGTTGCTTTCGGCCCTAGATGATGGGCCGCATCTTAGATGTTGCCTTAAATGTTCCCTTTAGCAACAATAATACTATACAGAATATCTTAATCAGGAATTCACCAGAAAATTCTCTTGGTTGCATCTATAAAGTGCCATGTGGAAATTGTGATGAATTTTATGTTGGGCAGACTGGTAAGGATCTTTCTGTTAGACTTAAGCAACATAGATATAGTATAAGAACGGGACAAGAATCAAATGCCTTGTTTAATCACGTTAAAAACTATGATCATTGTATTGACTGGAGTAATGCCATCTCAGTTATTAACTCTGACTCTATTACCACGAGAAATATCATTGAATCTTCTTTTATTAAATACACAAAGAATTATAATCTTAATATTAGTGATGGTCTATACAAATTAGATAACTTTATTGTTGATAGAATTTGCAAAATGATAAGTTTATGATACACTCGTTGTCTGTCTTGGACAATCACATGTTTACCATATGGCGTCCTAGCTACGTCTCTTCGATGTATATCAAATGACTTATATTTCTCTCTTGTGTCTCCCCTGATGATGTGATTATTACACGAAAGTGCACTTGGGTATCTTATCGTGTTTCATTTTCCATGTGGACTCATAGGAATATATATACACATGTACATATTCTCACCTTGCTTGCCTTTATCCATTCTCGGCGCTACTCCGTGTGTGTGTGTGTGTGTGTGTGTGTGTGTGTGTGTGTGTCTGTCTGTCTGTCTGTCTGTCTATTTGTCTGCATACGTATCTTCTGCATATCGTGGAAGGCGACTGAGGGTTGGGAACTGGGGGGGTTGGAAATCTTCCCCTTCTGTATTACTTTTCAAATGAAGGAATAGAGGAAGGAGCCCAACTAAGTTTCCCTCTAGGATTCATTCACTTATTCCTGACGCTACCTTGTTCTTGCGGGAAATGGCAAACAAATATGAAAAATAAAGTATGAAAGAAAAAAGACAGTGGACAGGTGTTATGTATTCTGTTTCCTTGATAACCATTTGGTCTGACTCATTCAGATAAGGTGCAAAACGCCAGTAGTGAAGATGTACAAAGGATAATAGAACAGTGTACGTACGTACGTAGTGTGAGTATCTTGACTGATAGAAAGTACTGAAAGCGGCAGGAAGTAGTGAGATATTGTATTGTGCTTCGTACAAGACTGGCGGGCGACTCCGTCCTTCGTGCTGTGCCACACACAGTCTGGTGATTGTCGGGATGTGTAGCCATAATGTTTGATCTTATGACCATTAGTGATACATCATGTGATGTTTACTATCACAACATCGGCTTCTTCCTCCTCCTCCAGGAGAGTGGCAATCAGGTGGCGGTTATTGTGGTAGCCCGGCACCTGCAATTGTAAGATTTCAAGCAACATTGTGATAATGAGACACATTATAAAGAGTTCCATAATTTCTCTAATTCTTCCCCAAATTCATGTGGACCTGCAACGCTGAAAATGTTTAAATACCGCTGGTGTAGAGGGAGGGAGACGGAGGCCTGGGATGCGAGTGAGGCTTTGTAGGAGAGAAAGGCTCGGGATGAGAGAGGTTGAACACAAGATGTTTGGCCGGAGAGTGAGGCTTTGAAGGAGAGAGAGGCTTAGGATGAGAGAGGTTGGGTTGTGCCAGAGAAAGAGGCTTGGGATGAGTGTTGGGTTGTACCAGAGAGAGAGGCTTGGGATGAGGGAGTCTGAACATGAGATAGGTTTGTGAGGAAAGTGAGGATTTGGAAGAGAGAGAGACTTTATGTGAAAAAGGAAGGACAGGCGGAGGAGGCTTGGGACGAGAGTCAGGCAGGACAGGAGAGAGAGGCTTGGGACGAGAGTCAGGCAGGACAGGAGAGAGAGGCTTGGGACGAGAGTCAGGCTGGACAGGAGAGAGAGGCTTGGGACGAGAGTCAGGCTGGACAGGAGAGAGAGGCTTGGGACGAGAGTCAGGCTGGACAGGAGAGAGAGGCTTGGGACGAGAGTCAGGCAGGACAGGAGAGAGAGGCTTGGGACGAGAGTCAGGCAGGACAGGAGAGAGAGGCTTGGGACGAGAGTCAGGCAGGACAGGAGAGAGAGACTTGGGACGAGAGTCAGGCTGGACAGGAGAGAGAGGCTTGGGACGAGAGTCAGGCAGGACAGGAGAGAGAGGCTTGGGACGAGAGTCAGGCAGGACAGGAGAGAGAGGCTTGGGACGAGAGTCAGGCAGGACAGGAGAGAGAGGCTTGGGACGAGAGTCAGGCAGGACAGGAGAGAGAGACTTGGGACGAGAGTAGAGAAGTGAACCTTCATAACTTATCCTTCAATAAAAAAGGGTTGTCTTGCTCCACTCAGTTGTAATGGGAAAGTAGTTGAAAATAACAAGTTGATGAATTTAATGTTTTAGTGTGGCAAAACCTGAACTGATTTTAAGGTCACACATGAAAGAAGATTAACATTTCAGAAGGTTGAAGGAAGATGAATATAAATGTCATCATTGATAGACTATTAGATTCATTAGAAGCCTCGGTAGATGAATGTTCTTGTTATTTTTATTAAGAATGAGGATGAATTAGTAATTAAGGCATACGGCGCTAATATCTTTAGTTACTGAGCCATTATGTTTTGCACTGGTGTTATATTAAAGAACTAGAGTATGAGTGAGGGTGTGAGATGTGGAGATTATATATCATTGTGAGTTATTACATAAAGTGATCGTGATGAACGTTACGAAGATCAGGCAAACTATGAGGCTCATTATTCCTACATCAGATATAATAATGTCAATCATTCCAGTAATCTTACCATAATTGACCTCTTCCATCTAGGCAGCCTCCCTCCCTCCCTCTTATCTTCTCCAGAACAAACCTGGTTCATTCTTGTGAGAGACGATAGTGTTTACTAAACTCTTCCTGTGACCAACATGTAAATGGTGTGACTGACCATCACACCTTACCTCACCTACTTCCTCCACCTGATCAATGTGCATCACTCCTTCCATTGCTCACTTCCATAATAGAATTAACGTTTCTACTACAAATGACAAGATTCACTTGGCCATGTTTGTTAACATCAGAGCAATAATCTTGAAGACCGACCATTCCTCACTATTGACCTTTAAGGCAGAAATCATTATTTTCCTCAAACTATCAATTGCTATTTATGTGAGGTCGGTCGACTGTGGCTCCGGAGGGGTAAGCGACAACACAAACTCTGGTGGAGTTCCAGTAATGATGTTACTGAGTCAGTCGGGCACACACCACTGTGGTACACCTGGTGATATTTTGTTTGTCTTAACTAAGTCGATAAGTGGAAAACTGAGCAGCAGTTTACTTGCTTAGCTTGTGTACTTGTTCCTGGATTGTTCATGACGTTCACAATAACAGGTATAGGACTGGTCTTATATCTCTGTGTTCCAGCTGTGATTGGTACAAGTCGAGTGTACTGACGAACGGCGGTGCGAGGGGATGAGGAGAGAGAGAGAGAGAGAGAGAGAGAGAGAGAGAGAGAGAGAGAGAGAGAGAGAGAGAGAGAGAGAGAGAGAGAGAGAGAGAGAGAGGTCATTGTGCCGGGGGTGGGGCAGGGGGTTAGCTGGTGGTGTTGGTGGGGGGGACGTGGTCAGCCAGATGAGCACATCTTGGTAGGTGGTGTGAGATGGACCCAGGAGGATTGTGTGTGTTGTGTTCTGTATTGTGTCCAGCTGGTGCCTGTGTGTGTGTGTGTGTGTGGCTCTAGTTAGTCAGGAGGACATGGCTGGGGCGCGGCCCAGGTACAATAAATATGATATAGACATTCCTGAGTTTGAACAGTGATGTCAGTCGGCGGTGAAGGTAGAGACAGTATGAGGAAGATTTGATGATAGATTGAATGTGTTGAAAATGAAATGTCTGAGGACAACATGTGGTGTGACGCGTGTTGATCCAGTAAGTAATGATAGGGTAAGAGAGATGTGTGATGATAAATAGAGCATGGTTGACAGAGCTGAAGAAGGTGCACTGAAATGGTTTAGACATTTGGAGAGAGTGAGTGAGGGGAGGTTAAAAGAGGATACATGTGTCAGAAGTGTAGAGGACAAGAATAGGGCGGCCATATTGGAGATAGATGGAGGAAGTGAACAAGAGTTTGAGTGATCAGGGCCTGAATATGCTCAAGGTCACGTGAGAGGCGTGTATAGGATAAAGTGAACTGGGGCGATGTGATTTACAGGGGACGACCAGCTATCAGTGAACTGAAGCAGGACATATGAATCAAATGGGGTAAACCACGGACAGGGTTGTAGGACCTGGTTGTGGACTGTGGGCTGTGCTTTCGTTGTATTACATATGACAGGTAAGGAATGTATGTGAGGGTATGAAGCATTATCTTATGTTCCTGGTGCTATCTCGATACTGTGGACAACGGTGAACAGAACATCGTAGACACAGAGTTTAAAAGGCCATATTATGAATGGTAGCCAGGGAATGAATGGCCCAGCTAAATGGAAGCATTTAAAAGTTCGCGTTAAGTGATGGACTTCAATAGAATGTACAAACTTCCTTTCCAGTAACTGAACTAAAGCTTATGTTTATTTCCAGAGACGGAGTTTGATGGTTCATTATATAAAGACAGACTTCAAAGGATATCCTTGAATTAAGTGACTATAATTTTTTTCAATTAAATGAGACATTTCCTAAAACAGCTGCAATTTGACGGAGTTTAAAAGTTCGCAGTTGTTTGAGAGAATTTTAAAGTTATTGACGGTATCAAAAGTTTAAGTTTCAATGACGCTTTGCACAAATTTTCGTTTAAATGACATACTTTCAAGGTTTGTCTTTACATAATGTAGTTTAAAAGTCTCTGATCAAATAACGCAGCTGAAATGATAACGCTCGAATACTAAATGTTCCTGAATAAATGACGGAGTTGAATGGATGGATTTTAAGTTCGTGTTTGTGGGATTCATTTTTAAAGATTGTGTTTAAATGTCACAGTTTAAATGATCATATGTACCAGGTTGACCAGATGGCGGTAGTGTGTAGACACAGCCATACCAGGTCGTATTTATCATCATTAAAGTCACCTTCCTTACTTACTTATGGCGGCGATGAAATTCACTGGTTCTTGATTGTGCACCAATTAACCTATCAGATAATGGTACAATGTTTGCCTGGTGTTGCATATATCACGTCTGTTGTTGAAACACAAGAATGCCAGGTGACTTTGGGAGTGGATGATAATATAAAGATCAATATTAATGTGGGAAATCTTGAACCGCCATCACCAGACACAACACATGTTTGGATCTGGCGGGGGGAGGGACTTGCCTGTGACGTCACGATGCCCCGCCTCCAGCCTGGCGCCGCTCTGTGTGTGTGTGTGTGTGTGTGTGTGTGTGTGTGTGTGTGTGTGTGATTAGTATTTATGTATTACGGGAGAGAGTTGTACACTCGTGTTGTCCCGTCCCTTAACCTTTACTATGTGTGCTCACACACACACACACACACACACACGCACACACACACACACACATAACTTAGGATTTTATCCAGTATTTTCTTTAGACATATACCTTGTACGTTGATTAAGAAAGCTAAGGAAAAAGCTGTAAAACATATACATATATTTCCACACGTGTAGATATATGTTATGTATTGAGATGTGGAGAAAGAATTTCTTATTTATTAACAAACGTGATTGAGGACTTAAAGAATCTGGTACAAACATAATGGTTATTGTGATAAATTATTTATTTATGATAAATATGTATTGTGTTGCATTATAATGGTTGTTCAGAACCAAGATCTGTAAGCCAGAATCCTTAAGACATGATAAAAATGTTTTAAAAACATAAACATTTATGATCATAAGGAACAGATTACATTAGCATGTTTGTATCTAACAGAAAATCAATTATAAGAGAGACCATTTAAGGCAGGAATATTTCATCTCTTAATAAAACATCTACATCTACGTCCTTTTCTTTCATCATTTCTTATGTTCACTTGTAATAAATGTCTTTTATCTAACATAAAAATTCTGTATAGGTATTTGATTAATGTTCTCCAACAACGCGTTGTATAACTCTTCGTTAGTGAAGTTCATTTCGTGTAATGGATCATGCATTACAAAGTTGTGTCTATCCACACAAGTGTTACACGTCCCAGGTAAACATATATTCTAGAGATAGTGTATATCTAACATATATATGTGTTTTATAAATATTTATAAAATGGTCTCCTGAGGGACAATACCTAACAGTTTCGTATTAAAGTTGATCAGTTGTAAGTGATCAAGCATTACAAAGGTGTGTCCATTACCACAGGTGCTACTGATCCTGGGTAAAGGTATTTCACCATCTTTGTATCTTTAACCTTTCTAGTTATAGATGTTTCATCCCTGATTCCATCCTCACAATGGATGTATGTGGTTTGTGTTGTCTTAACATATCATTAGTCAGTTGAAGTGGAGAACATGCTTCTGAGCCTAGCCACTCTACTCTGTCTTCCACATGCTATTCAAGAGGTGTTACCGGATTCCACCTATAATTGTTTACGTCGAACGTAACAAGCTACCTTTAGGTTGTTGAAATTCACATATCATTTCTTTATTTGTCATTTAACGAACGTTAGTTTGTCAAACTGCATTTTTGTGTCTTGTTGAAATAGATAAAAGTTATCTCTAAAAAATTATTTCAATTGATAAGGAATATCTTGAAGGAAAACGTAGATAATTTTTGTTACAGCGTTCATCACAAAAACATAAAGGTCTATTTTCCATTATATATTCAATGAATATTACTAAAGTTTAGAAGAATATAAACTCATAACTTGTTCAAGACCTTCTAAACCTTGTGCTGATAATACCTACATTTTTTCTTTAGACAATATCGTTTTAATACGTAAAGCCCGGATAAAAAGCTTGTAATATAAAATTTGATGGTATTATGTTAATCTTTATGTTAGATATGTTAATTCCATCGATTTCACGTTACATACATTTCTGTACCCTGTGCTCCAGAAAAGTTATGGGATTTTATTAATTGTCGTGTAAGATGATTCGTCAAAATAAAATATTTCGTAAATTTTCGATATGAATCCACAAGGAAAATACATTTTTGTCATTTGTATTATATGATAATAAGTGATAGGTTGTTAGAATAAGTAAATGTGTAATACATTACTTAGGAAGTAAATCCTTCGTCCATCACAATATACCATAAGAGTGTCTAAGGCTCACCCTAGCTGGGGTTTACATTGTTGAACAACGTAATGCTTTTTGGTCGGTTTAGGTTTCTTAATTGTTGACTACAGGGACGAGTTTATAAGGAAGTGAGGAATTTGGGAAGGGTTTATTGATGGGTGCCGGGAGTGTGGTGATGATGATGAAGGATCAGAGAAAATATATTATGTCGGACGGAAGTCAATAGATCCTGGTGCTCGACCCAGAACCTTGACTAATCGTCTATAAGAAAGTGGTTGTTTATGTTTGGCCAAGTCCCAGCTGGGCAGGGGGATCTTGTCTTATGACACACTGTTATCTGGGTTCATTTGTCTTATAAAGTTTTTTCATAGTCTGAACTGGTAAGAACATTAAAGAATCAGAATTTCATCTAAACACATTTTGATAGAATGTATACCTACTATGTAAATTTTGAATTGATTATATGAGCTCTATAATTCTTGTAATGGAAAACTAGTTGTCTTAATTTGTAATTGACTCCTAAAAAAAGAAAAGGATGAATGACTTAGATTTGATAAATCTTTCAAGAAACAATTCCCTTCATTTTTTGTCAATTCAGCCAATAGTGGCTTGTGTCAGTGTGTCTGTCCCTCAGTATAGCAAGTCAAGCATTACTCCACCGTACAACAACTACAACATGGCTTGTGTCAGTGTGTCTGTCCCTCAGTATAGCAAGTCAAGCATTACTCCACCGTACAACAATTACAACATGGCTTGTGTCAGTGTGTCTGTCCCTCAGTATAGCAAGTCAAGCATTACTCCACCGTACAACAACTACAACATGGCTTGTGTCAGTGTGTCTGTCCCTCAGTACAGCAAGTCAAGCATTACTCCACCGTACAACAACTACAACATGGCTTGTGTCAGTGTGTCTGTCCCTCAGTATAGCAAGTCAAGCATTACTCCACCGTACAACAATTACAACATGGCTTGTGTCAGTGTGTCTGTCCCTCAGTACAGCAAGTCAAGCATTACTCCACCGTACAACAACTACAAGGTCACAAATGAGGGGACAAATAACATATAGGTTGGGTCACGGAAAATGTCTAATGAGCTGAGGAAAAGGAAGGACATTACATACACTGGCTTTATCAGTGAATCATTTTGTGATGGTTGTGAAATATTGGTCATGTGTAGAAGATGGTCCTTGTACATGAATCAGGCTATATATTAGTTTCACAATATGTTATAATGGTGTCTTTAGCTGGTGAACTAATATGTGATATATTAAATGTGATCTGTCTTGTTCTATATTTCTCTTTGAAAATATCAACTTTAGATTTATATCAAATTTTTCCTACATGTAATGAAATCGTGTTTACGAGTTAAACAGAATCTTATGACATTGCAGGAAGATCTTAACAGGGTATCGTTGTACAGTGTACAATGGCCAGTGATATTCACCGTAGACATATGCAACATGTTTACACTGTGTACACATAGCAGGCAAACTACAGTATCATCTTAAGATGTGGAAATAAAACTATCAAGGCAGGAGAAGGATTTAGGTGTCATCATTAGTAGAGATGTAAAGCCAAGACAACAGTGTATTAATGTACGTAATAAGACTAACAGACAACTTGGTGTCATGTGTTAGTAGAAAGAATGAACAGGTAATATTACAGCTATAGTTAGTCACACACCACTTACATTATGACCTACAATATTGATCACTGTATTAGAGTGTACAAACATTTCTCCACGATTATTGAGCGAAGATGACAACATTGATAGCAAGCCTCAGAATCCTCCCTTATGATGAAGATAACAAGACTTGTAATGGGCGATATGATAGAGGTTTACAACACCAGGTATGTTTACTGATGATGATGAAGCTACATCTTACTTACATTGTGGTTGTATACACAACTTCTCTCCTTCTCTTACCTGGATTTATCACAGTGGATGAATATCCCACTGAGTTCCATCTTGTCTTTAAGTTTATCACAGTGGATGAATATCCCACTGAGTTCCATCTTGTCTTTAAGTTTATCACAGTGGATGAATATCCCACTGAGTTCCATCTTGTCTTTAAGTTTCCTGGCTTGCCTCTGTGTGTGTGTGTGTGTGTGTGTGTGTGTGTGTGTGTGTGTGTACAAGTAACATAAAGACACGATACATACACATAAGGTTAAGAAAACGGGCAAAACACATAACAGTCACAAAAGATGAGCTCACACACACACACACACACACACACACACACACACACACACACACAGAGCGGCGCCAGGCTGGAGGCGGGGCATCGTGACGTCACAGGCAAGTCCCTCCCCCCGCCAGATCCAAACATGTGTTGTGTCTGGTGATGGCGGTTCAAGATTTCCCACATTAATATTGATCTTTATATTATCATCCACTCCCAAAGTCACCTGGCATTCTTGTGTTTCAACAACAGACGTGATATATGCAACACCAGGCAAACATTGTACCATTATCTGATAGGTTAATTGGTGCACAATCAAGAACCAGTGAATTTCATCGCCGCCATAAGTAAGTAAGGAAGGTG
>NC_092280.1:0-10421 GCF_036320965.1 Panulirus ornatus | reverse complement strand
TGCCACTCCCTGGATCAACCCTACCCTACCTCAACGCAATCCAGACAAAAAGTTTTGCCGCTCCCGGGCCAGCCGACACTTCCTACCCCCAACGCGACCAGTAACAAGCCCCACCCCCGGCCCCACCCCAAACTTTTTTCCCCTACCAAAAACCGCAAACCATAGACGAGCTGCCACTCCAGGGCCACCGACCGAGCCTACCTCCCCAAAAATCCAGTAGACAAGTTTTCCGCCCCTAGCCAGCCGCCCCTTGCACAAAATGCGACCGTAGATAACCTGCCACTCCCGGGCCCCACCACCCTAGCCTACCTCCCCAAACGATCCAGTAACAAGTTGCCGCTCACTGGCCCCGACCCAGGGCTACCTCAACGCAAATCCATAACGAGCGGGCCACTACCTGTCCCCCGACCTAGACCTACCTCCCGCGTTTCCAGTAGGGGAAAAGCTGACACTCCCTGGCTAGCCAAAACCCTTGCCTAACTCACATGATCCAGTAGACGAGCTGCCATTCCCGGGCCCAGGCAAACCCTAGCCTACCTCAAAGCGACCCCATAACAACTGCCCCCCCTGGCCACCGACCCTTGCCTACCTCAATGCGACCCGTAGAAAACCGGGCCACTCCCGGGCCAGCCAAAACCCAACCCTCCCTCAACCCCAATCTAGTACAAAAGCTCCCGCCCCCGGGGCCAGCCGAACACTTGCCTACCTCAACGCGATCCACAGCAAGCCGCCGCCCCCTGGCCACCAACCCTACCACCCCCAAGAAAAACCATACACAAGCTGCCGTTTCCCTGGCCAGCCGAATTTGCCTACCTCAACGGGGACCCAGTAGAAAAAGCTGCCCTCCAGGACACCCCGACCTTCCCTTGCCACACCGCGATCGAGAAAGACAAGCGCCGCTCAACGGGCCCCAAGACCCATCCCTTTTCCTAAACTCATCCAGTAGACAGCTGCTAAAACACGGGTCAGCCGACACTACCCTACCTAAACCCGCGATCCAGTAAGAAGCTGACACCCCCTGGCTACCCCGACCCTTGCCTACCCCCCTTTGACCCAAGAAACGAGCTGCAACTCCCTGGCCACCCGGGACCCTAGCCTACCTCAAAGCGTTTCCAGTAGACAAGCTGCCACTCCCGGGCCCCCAGCCGACCCCTTGCAAAACCCCCAGTGCGATCCAGAAACATAACCTGCCACTCCCTGGCCAGCCAAAACCGAAAGCCAACCTCACCCGCATCCAGAGACAAGCTCCCGCCCCCTAGCCAGCCGAACCCTTGCCTACATAAATGCGATCCAGTAGATAACCTCCCAAACTCCCGGGCCCCAACCGACCCTAGCCTACCTCAACACAAACCCCGTAGACAACTGCCACTCCCTGGCCACCCGACCCTAGCCACCTCAAAAAACAAATCCATACACACTGCCGCCCCTGGCCAGCCACATTTCCTACCTAAACGGGGATCCGTAGAAAAGCTGCCACTCCAGGGCCCCAGCCAACCGTAGCCTACCTCACCGAGATCCAGAAAGACAAGCTGCCGCCCCTACCCAGCTGACCCTAGCCTCCCTAAACAGGATCCAAAAAGGCAAGCTGCCGTTTCTCTGGCCAGCCGACAATAGCCTACCTCAAACTGGGACCCATAGATGAGCTGCCACACCCCGGGGCCCAGCCGCCCCAAGCCTACCTCAACGCGACCCGGTGAAACCCCAAACTCCCGGGCCAAAACCCGGGAACCCAAACCTACCCAGCGTGATCAGGACACAAGCCCCGCCCCGGGCCAAACCCAATCCTTCCCCTACCTAAAAGGGGGGCGATCCACTAGAAAAGCTTCCGCTTCCGGGCCAAAGCCGACCCCTAGCCTCCCTCACCCGCAAACCAGAAACCAACGCCACTCCCCGGGCCCAAACCCGACCCAAGCCTACCTCACAGCGACCCCAGAAGACAACGCCGCCCCCTGGCCAGCCGACCCTAGCCTACCCACCGCGATCCAGTAGACAACTGCCGCCCCGGGGCCACCGCCACTTCCCTTTTCCTTCAACGCGACTACTAAAACAAACTCCCACTCCCGGGCCCGGGGGGCCCCTTCCCTCCCAACCCCGGGAAAAAAAAAAAAACCCCCGTAGCCCAAGCTGCCGCCCCGGGCCGGGCCCAAACCCTTCCTACCTAAACCCCAAACCAGAAGACGATTTTGCCACTCCCTGGATAGCAAACCCACCCAAAACCTCAACGCAATCCAGAACACAAGCTCCGCCCCTGGCCAGCCGACACTTGCCTACCTCAACGCGATCCATTAACAAGCGCCACTCCATGGCCACCCACTCTTGCCTCCCACCCGCGATCCAGTAACGAGCTGCCACTCCATGGCCACCACCGTAGCCTCCCTTTCCCCCGAGATCCAGTAGACAAGCTCCCCGCCCCCTGGGCCAGCTGACCCTATCCTACCTCTGGGGGGGGGGGGCGATCCAGTGGGCAAGCTGCCCCTCTCTGGCCAGCCGACAATAGCCTACCTCAACTCGATCCATAACAGCTCCCCACACCCGGGGCCGCCAAACCCACCTACCTCAACCCCGACCCCCGTAGACGAGCGCCACTCCTGGCCAGCCGACCCTAGCCTACCCCACCGTGATCCAGGAGACAAGCTGCGCTCCACTGGCCAGCCGACCCAAGCCTGATACCTCAACGCGATTCCAATAGACAGCTTCCACTCCCTGGCCAGTTCGACCTTAGCCTACCTCACCGCGATCCAGTAGACAAGCTGCCGCTCCCTGGCCAGCTGACCCTTGCCTACATCAATGCGATCATGTAGATAACCTGCCGCTCCCTTGCCAGCCGACCCTACCCCTACCTCAACACTATTTCCAGTAGACAAGCTGCCCACCCTGGCCAGCTGACACTTGCCTACCTCAACGCGAATCCAGTGGTCAAGCTGTGCCACCCCCATGGCCACCGACTCTTGCCTACCACACCGCGATCCAGTAGACGAGCAGGCACTCCATGGCCAGCCGACCGTAGCTAACCTCACCCGATTCCAGTAGACAAGCTGCCGCTCCCTAGCCAGCCGACCCTTGCCTACATAAAGCGATACAATAGATAACCTCCCACAGCCATGCCAGGCGCCGACACCTTGCTACCTCAACACGATCCGTACACAAGCTGCCGCCCCCCTGGCCAGCCGACACTTTCCTACGCTCAACCGATCCAGTAGACAAGCTGCAACTCCCTGGCCAGCCACTCTTGCCTACCACACCGCTTTCAACACCAGTAGACGAGCTGGCCACTACCTAGCCAGCCGACCCTAGCCAACCTCACCGTGATCATGAGACAAGCGCCGCTCCCCTGGCCAACCATCCTAGCCCTCTACCTCAACACGATCCAGTAGACAAGCACCCACTCCCTGGCCAGCCGACCCTAGCCTACCTCAACATACAAATCCGAGTACACAAGCTGGCCGCTCCCTGCCATCGACACTTGCCTACCTCAACGTATACCTGTAGACAAGCTGCCACTCCATGGCAGCCGACTTTTTGCCTACCACACCGCATCCAGTAGACGAGCTGCCACTCCATGGCAGCCGACCGTAGCCTACCTCCCCGAGATCCAGTAGACAGCTGCCGCTCCCTAGCCAGCTGAAACCCAAGCCTACCTCATCGCGATCCAGTAGGCAAGCTGCCCCTCTCCTGCCAGCCGACAATAGCCTACCTCAACGTCGATCCAGTAGACGAGCTGCCACAAACCCTGGCCACCGACCCTAGCCTACCCAAACGCCGATCCCTAGACGAGCTCCACTCACCTGGCCACCGACCCGAGCCTACCCCACCGTGATCCAGAGACAAGCGCCGCCACTGGCCAGCCGCCCCCAAGCCACCTCAACGCGATCCATAGACCACTGCCACTCCCTGCAGTCCGACCTTAGCCAACCTCCACCGCGATCCAGTAGACAAGCTGCCCTTCCCTTGGCCAGCTGACCCTGCCTGACATCAATGCGATCAAGTAAGAATAACCTGCCGCCCCTGGCCAGCCGACCCTAGCCTAGCCTCAACACGATCCAGTAGACAAGCTGCCGCTCCCTGGCCAGCTACACTTGGCCTACCCTCAACGCGATCACAGTGGACAAGCAGGCCACTCCATGGCCACCGAACTCTTTGCCTACCACAACGCGATCACATTAGACGTCAGGCACTCCCATTGAGCCAGCCGAACCGTAGCCTTACCTCCCGCGATCCAGTAGACAAGCTGCCGCTCCCTAGCCAGCCAGAACCCTTGCCTACATAAATGCGATACAATAGATATAACCTAGCCACTACTTCTCCATGGCCAGCCGACCCTTGCCTACCTCAACACGATCCAGTACACAAGCAGCCGCTCCCTGGCCAGCCGACACTTGCCATACCTCAACGCGATCCAGTAGACACGCTGCCACTTCCCAAGGCCAGCCGACTTTTTGCCTACCACACCGCTTTCCAGTAGACGAGCGGCCACTCACCTAGCCCAGCCGACCCATAATAGAGCCAACCTCACCGAGAACCAGGAGACAAGCTGCCGCTCCCTGGCCCAAACCAATCCTTGCCTACCTCAACACGATCCAGTAGACAAGCACCCACAATCCCTGCCAGCCGACCTAGCCTACCTCAACACAATCCAGTACACAAGCTGCCGCTCCCTGGCCAGCCGACACTGCCAACCTCAACGTGATCCATAACAAGCTGCCACTCCATGGCCAGCCGACTCTTGCCTACCAAAAACGCGAATCAGTAAGACGAGAGCCACTCCATGGCTCCAAACCGAACCGTAGCCTACCTCAACCGAATTCCAGTAGACAATCTGGCCGCTCCCTAGCCAGCTGACCCTAGCCCTACCACAACAAACGAACCAGTAGGCAAGCTGGCGCTCTCATGGCCAACCCTACAATAGCCAACCTCAACACGATCCAGAGACGAAGCTGCCAACTCCCAGCCAGTCACCTTAGCCTACCTCACCGCGATCCATAACAAGCTGCTGCTACCTGGCCATCTGACCCTTGCCTACATCAATGCGATCCAGTAGATTAACCGCCACTCCCTGGCCAACACGACCCTTAGCCTACCTCAACACGATCCAGTAGACAAGCTGCAGCTCCCTGCCTTCCGACCCACCTACCTCAACACAATCCAGTACACAACTGCCGCTCCCAGGCCAGCCAACACTTGCCTATACCTCAACGCCGATCCAGTAGACAAGCTACCACACCAGGGCCCCAGCCGACTCTTGCTACCACACCGCATCCAGTAGACAGCTGGAACTCCATGGCCAGCCGACGTAAGCCTACCTCACCGCGATCCAGTAGAAAAAGCTGCCGCTCCCTAGCCACTGACCCTAGCCTACCTCACCTGCGATCCAGTAGGCAAGCTGCCAGCTCTCGGGGCCAGCCTACAATAAGCCTACCTCAACTCTGATCCAGTAGAACGAAGGCTGCCACTCCCTGGCCAGTCGACCTTAGCCTCCCCTCACCGCGATCCAGTAGACAGCTCCCCGCTCCCGGGGCCAGCCGACATTGCCTACCTCAACGCGTCCCAGAGACAAGCCCACTACCATGGCCAGCTGATCTGCCTACCCACTACCGATCCCATAGACCGACTGGCACTGCCATGGTCCAGCCGACCTTAGCTACCTCACCGCTATCCAGTAGACAAGCTGCCGTTCCAGCCCTACCAGTGACCCCTGAGCTAACCTCACCGCGATCCAGTGGGCAAGCTGCCGCTCTCTGGCCAGCCGACAATAGCCTACCTCAACACGATCCATCGACGAGCTGCCACACCCTGGCCACCGACCCTACCCTACTCAACGCGATCCAGTAGACGAGGCTGCCACATCCCAGGCCACCGACCCTAGCCTACCTCACCGTGATCCAGTATACAAGCTGCCCACCACTGGCCAAACCAATTAACTTGCCTACCTCAAAGCGATGCCACTAGACAAGCGTCGCATTCCTGGCCAGCCGACCCTAGCCGACCTCACCGCGACCCAGAATTACAAGCTGCCACTAATACTCCCGCCAGCCGACCCAAGCCTAACCTCACGCGAACAGTAGACAAGATGCCGCTCCCTAGTCCAGCTGACCCTAGCCTCCTCACACGCGATCCAGTAGACAGCTGCCGCTCCCTGGCCACCGACACTTGCCTACCTCACCGCGATCCACTGACGAACTGCCACTCCCTGGCCACCGAACCCTTCCCTACCTATACCGCGATCCAGTATGACAAGCTGCCGCTCCCTGGGCAGCCGACCCTTGCCTACCTCAACACAATCCTGTTGACGAGTTGGCCACTCCCGCTAGCAGAGACCGAACCCTACCTCAACGCAATCCCAGTACACAAGCTGCCGCTCCTGGCCAGCCGACACAAACTTGCCTACCTCCACGCGATCCAGTAGACAAGCTGCACTCCATGGCCAGCCGACTCCTTGCCTACCCCACAGCGATCCAGTAGACGCGCTGCCACTCCACGGCCCAGCCGACCGATCCTACCTCACCGAGATCCAGTAGACAAGCAGCCCGCTCCCTACCCCAGCTGACCCTAGCCCTAACTCACCGCGATCCATTAGCAAGCGCCCCTCCTCTGGCCAGCCGACATAGCCCTACCTCCAACTGATCCAAGTAGAAACAGCTGCCAAACCATGGCCAGCCGACTACTAAAAAACCAAGGCTGTGAACCATGACTTTTTTAGCCCCTAACTCAACGGCGATCCAGTAAAAACGAGCATGCCACTCCCAGCCAGCCGACCCAAGCCTACCTCACCGTGACCAGGAGACAAGCTGCCGCTCCCGTGCCAGCCGACCCTAGCCTACCTCAACGCGATCCAAAGACGAGCTGCCACTACTGCCACTACCTGGCCCAGTCGAACCTTTAGCCTACGCACCGCGATCCAGTAGACAAGCTGCCGCTCCCTGGCCAGCTGACCCTTGCCTACATCAATGCGATCCAGTAATAACCGGCCCACTCCTGTTCCAGCAGACACAGCCTACCCAACACGATCCCGTAGCAAGCGCCCGCTCCTGCCAGCCGACCCATAGCCCTACTTCCAACGCACCAGTAGACCAGCTGCCACTCCATGGCCAGCCGACTCTTGCCTACCACAACCGCGATCCAAAGACGAGCTTGCATTCCTGGCCAGCCGACTAGCCACCTCACCAGCGATCCAGTCGACAAGCTGCCGATCACTAGCCACCCCGACCCTTGCCTACAAAATTGCGATCAGTAGATAACCTGCCCACTCCTGGCCAGACACCCTTGCTTGCCTCAACCCGATCCAGTACACAAGCTGCCGCTTCCCTGGCCAGCCGACACTTGCCTACCTCAACGCGATTCCTTAGACAAGCTTGCCACTCCATGGCCAGCCGACTCTTGCCTACCACAAAACCGCGATCCAGTATGACGAGCTGCCACTAACCATGCCAGCCGACCCGAGCCTAATACCTTACCGTGAATCCAGAGAACAAGCTGCCGCTCCCTGGCCAGCCGACCCTTTAGCCTACTCAACGCGATCCAACAGACGAGCTGCCACTGCCCAGGCCAGATCGACCTTTACCTACCTCAAACCGCGTTCCAGTAGACAAGCTGCCGCTCCTGCCAGCTGACCCTTGCCTACATCAATGCGATCCAGTAATAACCTCCACTCCTCCCTGGCCACGACACTAGCCTACCTCAACACGATCCAGTAGACAAGCTGCCGCTCCCTGGCCAGCCGACCCTAGCCTACCTCAACGCGATCCATAGACAAGTCTTGCCACTCCCTTGCCCAGCCCACTCTTGCCTAAGCCACACCGCGATCCCCCAGTAGAACGAGCTGCATTCCCTGGGCAGCCAAACGTAGCCTACCTCAACATCCCTCACCGCGATCCAGTAGACAAGCTGCCGATCCCTACCCCCACCGGGACCCTTGCCTACATAAATGCGATCCAGTAGATAACCGCCACCCCGGGCCCAACGACCCTTGCCTGCCCCCAACACGATCCAGTACAACAAAGCTGCCGCTCCCTGGCCACCCGACATTTGGCCCAAACCTCAACGCGATCCATTAGACAACTGCCATCCATGGCCAGCCGACTCTTCCCTACCAACCGCGATCCATTAGACACTCCCACTACCGGGCCCAAAGCCAAACCCTAGCCTACCTAAACCGGGAAATCCAGGAGAAAATGCGCCCCCCGGGCCAAACCCAAAACCCTTGCCTACCCAAAAACGATCCAGAAAGAAAAGCTGCCACCCCCCAGGCCCCCCCAAAACCCTACCTCCCTCAACACAACCCAAAACACAAGCTCCCGGGCCCCCTTTCCCAAACCCGACACTTGCCTCCCTTTCAACCGATCCATAGAAAAGCTGCCACTCAGGGCCCAAACCAAACCCCTTTCCTACCCAACCCCCGGATCCAGAAACCGAGCTGCCACTCCAGGGCCAACCAAACCGTACCCAAACCTCACGAGATCCGTAGACAACTGCCGCCCCCTAGCCAGCTACCCTACCTACCTCACCCGCGATCCAGTAGGCAAGCGGCCGGGCCTTCTCCCCCCCTACAATAGCCAACCTAAAAACTCGATCCAGTAAAACGAACTGCCACCCCCTGGCCAGTCAAATTTTAACCACCTCACCGCGATCCAGAAACCCCCCGGGGGGCCCGCCCCGGGCCACCCCTTCCCCCAAAGCGATCCAGTACCCAACCCCCTTTTTTCCCCCCCACTCCATGGCCAGCCGACTCTTCCCTACCACACCGCGACCAGTAGACGAGCCCCAATTTTAAAAAAAATTGGCCACCCCGCCCCTAGCCTACCTCCCCCGCGATCCATAGACAAGCTGCCCCCTAGCCATTTTTACCCAAAGCCTACCTCACCGCGATCCAGTAGGCAAGTTGCCGCCCCTCCCTGGCCGGGCCGACAATACCCTTCCTCAACTCGTCCAGGAGACAGCTCCCAAAACCCCGGGGCCAGCCGACCCTAGCCTCCCTCAAAAAAACGCCCCCTTTCCTAGCCGACCTGCCACCCTGGCCCAAAAACCCCCCCGACCCCCTTTTTGCCTACCTAAAGGTGACCAAGACAATTTGGGTTTCCTCCCACCCGGCCCTCCCCCGGCCAAACCAATATTTGGGCCCCCCCCCTACCTCAAAGCGATCCATAACAATTCCCCCTTCCCTGGCCACGACCCTACCCTCCCCAAAAACCGCGATCCAGTAGACAACCCTGCCCTCCCTGGCCACCCGACCCCCCTACCTCAAGCGATCCCTAGACAAATGCCACTCCCGGGCCCACCCCGACCCTGCCTACCCCACCGCGATCCAGTAAAAAACAACCCCTCCCGGGCTCCCTGGCCAGCCGCCCCTTGCAAAACCTCAACACGACCAGTAGCCCGATTTTTCCATTTCCCCTGGAAAGCAAAACCCTACCCAAACCTCAAAGCAATCCAGTACACAATTTTTGCCGCCCCTGGCCACCCCGACACTTCCCTACCTCAACGCGATGCAGTAAAACAACTCCAGCCCTTGGCCACCAAACTCTCCCCTACCAAAACCGCGATCCAGTAGCCCAGCTGCCACTCCCATGGCCACCGACCGTAGCCCCCCTCACCGAATCCAGAAAGACAAGCGGGGCCGCTCTCTAGCCAGCTGACCCTACCAAACCTTTCAACGCGATCCGGGTAAAACCGAGCGGGAACATCCGGGGCCAGCCGACCCAACCACCTAAAACGCGACCAAAGAGAAAAAAAGCTGCCATTTCCCTGGCCACCGCCCCCACCCCTAAATAAACCGTAAAACCAGGAGACAAGCGCCCGCCCCCGGCCCAACCGACCCAAACCTACCCAACGCGACCCAAATTAACGAGGGGGGCCATTTCCCTGGCCAGTCAAACCTTAGCCAAACCCCCAACCGCATCCAGTAGACAAGCGCCGCCCCCCTGGCCAGCTGACCCTTCCCTACATCAATGCGACCCAGTAAACCCCCTAACCTTGAAACTCCCGGGCCCAAAGAGACCCTAGCCTACCTCAACACGATCCAAAAACAAGCTGCCGCCCCCGGGCCCCACCGACCCTAGCCTACCTCAAAAACAAATCCAGAAACACAACGCCGCTCCCGGGGCCAGCCGACACTTGCCTACCTAAACCCGCGACCCCGTAGACAACCCTGCCACTCCAGGGCCCACCGCCTTTTGCCTACCCACCGCGATCCATTTAAGACGAGCGGGCCACTCCGGGCCACCCGACCGTAGCCTACCTCACCGCGATCCATTTAGACAAGCTGCCGACCCAGCCCCCGCCCCTTTGCCTACAAAAATTGCGATCCAGAAATTCCCTGCCCCCCTCCCGGGCCAGCCAAAACCCTTGCTACCTCAACAGGGACCCCAGTACAAAGGGCTCCCGCTCCCGGGCCCAGCCGACACTTGCCTCCCCCAACGCGATCCAGT
>NC_092279.1:35253024-35263926 GCF_036320965.1 Panulirus ornatus | reverse complement strand
ATCTTAAAGTCTCTGGTAAAAATAACGCAGCAGGAAGGTTTACGTTCAAATGAGGTGTTTAAATGTTGATTGATGAATGGTAGATTTAAATGGATAGATTTTAAGTTTTTCGCGTTTTCATGAGCGACTTAAACCTTGTGGTTGAATGTCCACAGTTTAAATGTTGGTATGTACAATGTTGACCAGATTGGCGGTAGTGAGTAGACACAGCCATACCATGACGTATTTAAATCATCATTAAAGTCAGCGAACCTTCCTAACTTCTTATGGCGGCGATGAATTCACTGTTCTTGATTGTGGCACCAATAACCTAATCAGATAATGGTACAAAATGTTTTGCCTGGTGTTGCATATATCACGTCTGTTGGTTGAAACACAAGAATGCCAGGTGACTTTGGAGAGGATGATAAGTACAGATCTTATAAATGTGGGAAAACTTGAACCGCCATCACCAGACAACAACACATGTTTGGATCTGGCGGGGGGAGGACTTTGCCTGTTGACGTCACGATTCCCCGCCTCCACCTGGCGGCCGCTCTGTGTGTGTGTGTGTGTGTGTGTGTGTGTGTAAGCCCCTGGGTTCATGTTAGGCCACACCACCCACCCGGCCGGTGGTGGTCAGGTCAGTGTGCGGTGTGTGTGTGTGTGTGGTGTGTGTGTGTAGCCCCTGGTTCATGTTGGACACAGCCACCCACCGCCAGGGTCAGGTCAGTGGGCGGTGTGTGTGTGTGTGTGTGTGTAGCCACCCTGGGTTCATGTTGGCCACAGCCACCCACCACCGGCCAGCCGGGCGTAGTTTATAACAAAAGACTGGTAGTGTTCACATGCCACTTGGAGTGGTCCCTCACTACAGAACATGAGCAGCTTCTTATCCTGAGGTGGAGCAGATTGATCCTCTCCACCAGCGGTTACTACTTGGTCTGCACCAGGTGGCTCCCTCCTGGTCCATCCGCTGAGTGGTTGGTTGCTGTGTGGGATTAATGACCAGTGACTTGTAGAATTTCATTTAGACCAGCCATCATTTTATCATCTGATAAAACAGAAGCAACGCCAAATATTACATGATCCATCTAAACTATAGAGAATGATGAAGTCTGATATATGTGACGGTTACGTCATCCAATCCTTGCCACTACATGTTACGGTAATCACGACAACATACATAGATGTTGTTTAACGCGAACCTGAAATACTGTATGTACTAGTATAACGTACTGTGGATTAAGGAGGACAACAGACGAACATCATTATGAATGTTCACCAACATGTATCTAAAATGCATCTCATAAACCCAGACATGATCAAGAAGTTTAATAACAACTTATACTTGTGTCACCAACAGTAATCTATAAACTCTATAACCAGCATGATCAAGAAGGTTTATAACCAACATACCTTGTGTCACCAACATGTATCTATAATACTTCTATAACCAGCCATGATCCAAGAAGTTTTATAACATCATTATCCTTGTAGTTGTTGGATCATTGTAGAGCAGAGCAATACTGGTGAACATTACTTCCTGGTTGGTGGCCGCCATAAATACCACCCATGTTTATAAGCTCACACATCACCAGGGGTTAAGATATGGTGTTTATCCTCACGTGCACTGATATAGCACCAGCCACGGTGGCTGGGCCTCCACCTATACTCACTCCTACTCTTTCTATATCCCCTAACTTCCTTGTGATCATCTCACTTTTGAAAACTACTCTTCACATATACAGTTATTGTTGTTGTTGTTGTTTGTTGTTGTTGTTGTTGTTGTTGTTACTTGTTATAGGTTTATGTTCTGCCACTGACGACTCGTATCTCTGATCTAAACCCAACATAATAAATGTTGTGTTGAAGTTCGTCAGGTGTTTTAATCATACTGAGTCCTGTAACACGAAAGTCAGTCTATCGTTCACTATACTGGATAGTAATAACCGGTAAAGGTTATTAAAGATATCTACACCAGAAACTGTGCCACACAACAAAACCAACAAATCACGATATTTCAACATGATAACATTTTGACTAATGACCATAAGCAGGTAAGGTCATCAAGCCACACCATACATACGTCAGACAGTAAGCAACAGTTGTATAACAGTATGGTATATAGTTTGTGGATTTTAAGGCTATCAGCTTGTGGTCATGAAAGCCAGAATGTGAACATAAGTTTTAAGAAAAAATGATCGTCCAGGTCCAGCATGTAGCTGCATCAAAAACTATGAAGTCCCTGTCTGATTATGACGACGTAGAGGAAGGGTTTGTCAGAAGGGAGTGTGGTGAGATTGCTGGAGGGTTCTCGGGAGATGTTGTGAGGAAGGAGATAGAAAAACAGACGGAAAGGAGGAGGGGTCACATCCTTGGGCTCAACCTATGGAGCTACATTGTTCGCTCAAGCAAGACAATCTAAAATAATCGCCATGTTGTTGGTTATTTGGGCTGTGGCTAATCGACTGCCAGTTAATTAATCAACAAGTTTAATCATCGATCCTTAACACAAAAATACTTGAACACCTTCACGTGTTGAAGATATTTGTAAGGTCATCACACGCTCACTAAATATTATGCCATATAAGTAAGGTTTTTCACCCCTAATGATTGCAAAGTGTCATAAACCTGCGGTAAAGGTCATGTAAATCGAACAATCGAATATTCTGAACAGTTTTCCCAGGGGTTCAAGATGAATCTGAGACCAGACACGCTCTCACCAGTCGTACGACGAAGGGTTGGAGGTCAAACGAACGGCGACCTATGAAGGTACATTAGGTCACTAATCCTTTATATGTTCCACTTTAAAGTCAGCTAACAATCCTTTCACGTATAATTGCCAAATAGTTGGGACATGGAAAATAGGAAGGTGGATCGTTCAAGGAACAACACATATGCAATGACAGAGTTACGTGCATCGACGACAAGTAGGCAACAAACCTGAGAATGGTGTTGTTGATGGTGTGAATAAGACAGTAGTTTTCATTATTACCACACATCCACCAGCACACCTATGATGGCGCTCCTACAACCTTCCGTGGCTGCTGCACTTCCACACAGGAGCAGGGAAGGTACACATCTTTGAACAAGAAACATTTCCGACGAGACTGTACTTTTTCTCTTCCTTCCTTATGAGGATGACACAGCTTGCAAAGGATGACTTGTCACTGTGGTGACACAGCTGACGATGGGAGTCCTGTTACAACCACCTTGTGAATAATATCTCATGACCAAAACAGTAGACTGGCCAGGTTTGACAAAGTATGTGCTCTTCAACTGACAATGATATGAAAAAGAAAATTACAAACTTAGATATCTATTGTAAAGGATCAAATCAATGATGAAACAAATATAGTTTTGAATGATTCATGAAACATAGTTGGGAAGTGACACACTTGTAATGCTTGGTCACTTACAAATGATTAATACGACAACGTTTAGGTATCGACCGGCAGAGAACGTGTTTACAGACTTTATAAGAAGACATATCTAAGTTAGATAAACGCCATATCAAGGAAATATCATAACCTGGGACGTGTAACATCTGTGTGGAAAGACACAACTTTGTAATATATGATCTACTCCACCGGTGGAACTTATGACAACAGAGAGTATACAACGCGTCCGCTGGACAATTATTCACCTAATACCTATAACAAATTTTTATATGATATACGAGACAATTTGTATGGAAGTAAACATAAGAAATGATGATAGGAGATAAGGAGAAGGAAATGACATATTTTCTTAAATGTTTGAATGAATCCTGACTTAACCTATTATTTTGCGTTGATTTTAGTTGAATATCCAAGGATAAATATTCTGGGGCTTATGAATATTAATCATTCAACACCTTATTTTTTAGTTTTTTTTTCCAATTTCTTCTATACTTTACTGGCTAAAAGGCCTTGGTTCTAAGAATCATTTAAATGCAAACACACTACATATTTAATTATAAATTACTTATCGATCAACCCATAATGTTTGTACCTTAGTCTATAAGTTATCCATCACATTCTTAATATATAACACATTCGTCCTGACTCAACTAATGCATATACCCTATATCACATTTACATATAATACATTTGGTTTTTAGTTTAACATCTTATAACTCCAAGTTTAAGCTCCTTCTAAAGAAGATGTAATCATTACCTTGGATACTACCGAGTCTTTATAACAGAAAATAAATGAACAACTCCTGATTGTGTTTAGGTTGTGCATACCGCCGGTTATGAAAGACCATTAGTATTTCACCAATGGTTGTAAACTGGTAATGATAAAAGTCAACATGTTTATAACTTTAATGTTGACATATAACTATGGATTCATGCCTTTATGACTGTTCATATGTTTTCAAATATACAACATTACATTGACCCAATACGAAATCCCTACCATAAATTGTTTGTCATAAAGGAATATTCCGATCACCCAATAATACACATGTAGTTTACCTGGTACAAGAGATCCTCATACTTTAAAGCCCTGTGCCAGCCAGGCAGCGAGCCTCCCTAACAACAAACTACCTGTAGACAAGATCAGAAAAGAGCCGGTTGAGGGTGAGGGCCCGTACCAAGCAAGACCACCGACCTGTTCATGGTACAGACCACTCATATGGAGACCTGGTGAATTCCAACAATAGAAACATTTTCCAGAATTGAGGAGACTTGGCAGGTCTAACATGAAACCAATTTCATCATGATCGTATGATATGAACCTGTGCCTCAATGCTGGGACGAAATTGTATAATGAAATTTGTATATTGATTTCTTATTTCGATGGAATTAACGATAAAAGAAGAGTTGCCATAATTATGAGGATACATGTCCACATTTCACACTCACCAACCCCAACCTGCAGACAACACGAGTCGTATTGACATTTCTAAATGTATCGACACATCCGGAAGAACTATTTTCCCGAGTGTATTTAATTAAAGTTACGTTCAAAAGAAATAGAGCGAAACTACAAATGTCTGTATTACCAACAAAAATCACTATGAGGTAAATAGATATTATCTACTAATGACGTCACGTGTCTGATGTCACTGCGTAGTAATGATGGTGGGCAAACGTTGACTCAATGAGGGAAGTATTTTTATACTTCAATTTGATTGTTAACATGGAATAATGAACCAGTTAGAGTGGTTGGAAGCAGCATTATAAATACGTTTCACAATAAACCTTTATAAATATTTCCTTCAAGTTCACGACCATCATTATTTGCGACTCATCATTAGTCAACACTGACAATATAACAGGTTATTCTTTAGATTTATCTTATAGTCTTCCACTACACTAATGTGTGAGTCCTGATATCTTCCACTACACTAATGTGTGAGTTTTCCTGATATCTTCCACTACACAAATGGGTGAGAACCTGATATCTTCCACTTACACTAATGTGTGCGTTCCTGAGATCTTCCCACTAACACTAATGTGAGAGATCCTGAATCTTCCACTACAACCAATGTGTGAGTTCCTGAAACTTCCATACACTAATGTGTGAGTTGCTGATATCTTCCACTACACTAATGTTGTGAGTTCCTGATATCTTCCACTACAGTAATGTGTGAGTTCCGTGATATCTGTCCACTATCACCATCAGCCCTTGAAGTGACCCAGTGGTCCACTGCTGTATGGATAACTTAACATTCCCTTTGTATAATGGAATGTTTGTAACAACACAATAATTAATCACATCTGAGCCTTCGGAATATGACAAGGCATTACAGCCTCTAAACGTCCTTTGCGGGCCAGCAAAGAGCCTATAAGGCTGTGGTCATGTTAGTCTGGATGTAGATTACAGGGGCTTCTCCTCTATATGTGAATGCTTCTAATCTCTGTAGTCCCTCCTGCGATCACTCAACTAGTAATGAAGTTTGATGTTATTCATTATAATCTCCCTCGTTAGTCTCGTTCCATGCTTTTGTTCATGATGATTGTTTGATTCCACCTTCTTGTAAGTGAGCGAAGTCGGTGGCTCAGGTGCAGGTGTACTGATCATGTTGAGATGAGTAATAATGGATATATGAGCATACATTGGTGGGTTTCCTGTATATGTCTAAACTTAAACTTGTTTCCTTTGATCTATGGATCATGATCTAGAATGTAACATACTATTATTTTCATTTTTCTACAGTAAATTTGTGGAAGGTACTAAATTGTTAAGTAAGGGGAGAAATATTTGTAATTTTTTCATTGTTCGTACAAACACAAAAACAACCATCTACATACCAAACCAAAATTGCATTAGAAGGTAAGATATCCTTTAGTAATTTTTTTCAAAACATTCCATGTAAAGATAACTTAGTACACGGTGAAAGAGGGTTACCCCATTGCCATACCAATTTTTGAGCATAATAATCTCCATTAAATTGAAATACACAGTCTTTATACACAAATTTATACAGTTCAATGAAATTAAGACCTTTGAAGCAGGTAAAATGAATACATCCCAAGACATCAAAAATAAATTTCTAAAAGGTCATCAACTGGAACTTTAGTGAAAAGTGAGAAACATCAAAGCTAACTAAGTTTTAAAATCAAAATTAACCATTGATATTGTTTTAGCTTGTTGACTAAATCTACATAGAGTTCATGATATTAGAATTTGGATACCTTACCCAATAAAGTGTTTTGATAAAGAAACTAACCATTTTGACAATTCATATGTGATGAGCCTACTGAACTCACTATAGGTCTTGCTGGACAATTCTGTTTATGTGTTTTGATAAGGTCCATACGATATATGGCAATGAATAGAACAAAGATGACAAACTTTTGATGAGAGAACATGATTACCTTTCAACAACAACTTCATTTCTTTATTGAAATGTGAAACTTAAACTGCTTTTAAGGATTTTTTACTAAGTTAAGAAAATGTTGTGTCTCATTTAAAAGACATTCATTTTAGACAAATAATACTTTTGTCTAAATCACACAGAGTTGAGACTTATCTGCCTTGTTAAATCACGTAATAACAAGACCATTGTATTAACTGGAGTAACAGCATCTCAGTTATTGACTCTAAACCTATTACCAAGAGGAATATCAATTAATCTTCTATATTAAGTACACAAGAATGTAAATCTTAATATTAGTGGATAGGACCATAACAAATTAGATAACTTTATAGTGGATAAAATTTGTAAAATGATACGTTTCTGACGCTCGTTGATGTTTTGGACAATCACTGTTTAACCAAATGTGCTCTTAGCTTTGTCTCTTCGATGTATATCAACTGACACATTTCTCTCGTTGTGTCTCCCCTGATGATGTGATTAATACACGAAAGTGCACTTGGAAAGCTTGTCGTGTTTCATTTTTCCCCGTGGACTCATAGGAAATATCTTGATGACGCGCAAAACTGTGAACCTTTCACCAACATGAGTTCCACACGGCTCTTCTATTATTTACTCTACAACTGGTCTGGACTTTCTCCTTTCGTTACTGCTTTCACTCCAATCGCTAAACAAGGCTTACCAAACTGAAGTTACGATTTTGGATTCCTTAGGAAATGCCCGATGAACAAATGATGCCCAAGATCTTCCTACCTCAACGTTTTTTCAGCTGTCTGGTCAACGATTTTGACAATTCCAAAATATTATTTTAAATAAAAACAATTGAATTAAAGAACCTTGAAAATGGAGGAGGCTTTTTTTCGCATTTCAAGAGAGAAGAAACGTGCCTTTCAAATGGCAATAACCTACACACTGAAGAACCCGATGTTTGGACTATTGCTATGATAAATTCAGAAATAATGCAATAGTCTACAATGTCACTAAAATTGTAAAGTTGGACATCTTATTGAAAACAACGCTCGGACCAAGAACACGAAACCCAATCTTTGTGTATACCTGTCTAATAAACTAGATAAAGATTCCTTGTGTGCATTAGGCTATGGTTTGTTTTGTGTGCTCTGACAGGAAAGCCAGCTGTGTTGAATGTCACAAAAGTCCCTTTTGTAATTTAGAAAAAATACAGTAATTTAAGTAATGATGAAATTAATATCTGTAAGGTTTAGTGTATGCCCAGTTTGTCAATACCCGTGGAAGCTAATTGCCCTAAGGATTCAAAAAACTATAACACATTAAAGAAAAACTAGGATATACATATTACTAAAGCAGAAAAGTCAAACTCTGTTTGTGATTTTAGACAAAAGTACTATTTATCTAAAAGAGTTTATCTTTTAAATGATGACACAACATAATCTAAAACTTAGTAAAACTCCCTAGAAGCAGTTAATTCTCATTTCAATAAAGAAAATGAAGTTGTTGTTGAAAGGTAACATCTCTCTTATCAAAAGTTTGTCCATCCTTTGTCCTATTTCATTACCATTTATGTATGGACTTATCAAAACACATAAACAGAATTTTCCAGCAAGACCTATAAGTGAGTTCAGTAAGGCTCCAGTCAACATATGAAATTGTCAAAATAGTTAGTTTCATTTATTAAAAGCCCTTTTAGTGGGTAAAAAGGTATCAAATTCTAAAATCAAGAACAATGTAGATTAGTCAACAACTAAACCATACAATGTTAATTTTGATTTTAAAACAAGTTAGCTTGATGTTTCCTCTCTTTCCACTAAGTTCCAGTTGATGACCTTTTTAGAATATCTATTTGATGTCTTGGATGATATTCATTTACACTGCTTCAAGGTCAAATTTCATTGAACTGATAAAATTGTGTATAAAAGGACTGTTGTAATTTCAATTCAATGGAGATTATTAATGCGCAAAAAATTTGGTATGGGCAAGGGTAACCCTCTTTGACCTGTACTAAGTATTCTTTATATGGAATTTTCTGAAAACAAAATTAACTAAAGGATATCTTACCTCTAATGCAATTTGGTTAGGTATGTAGATGATGCTTTGTGTTTGACGAACAAATGAAAATTTACAAAATTTTCTCCCCTTACTTAACAATTTAGTACCTTCATCAGATTACTGAAGAGCTTACAAAAATCCTATACAAGAATATTATTTTTATCAAACCTTTGCACATAGTTCAGATTAGCCTTTGTATTGTTATTCAACTTTGTCTACCTATTGATTTTGAAGCCTACACCTGTTGATTGTGGATTATTATGTGCTCTAAGATCAAACTATTGCTAGTTGCATTATAGATTTTTGTAAAGCTCTACTTAAAGATTTATATAGTATTCCGTGATAAAATCTCTGTTTTATAAAACTCTTTCTGAAGAACCAGCTCTTTACATGCCTGCAATTCTACCAGTATAATTCCTTTTCTCTTATCTTTTGACCACTGTCATTCCATTTCCCTACACCTTGTTTTCAGTTTCTGTGAGAAATGTTAGATCAGAGTTCATTTTCCCACTTGACAGTAAATTATTTGGACTGTTTGGTGGTGAGCACACCACTAGATAGCCTGCTGCGCCCCTGCTAGTGATTCCGAATGTGTGCAAGAAAAAATCATAGTATTTAAAGAGCCACAGATGCTCTGTCAATAGACAATGTTATGATGAAGTTCAGCATAAAAACAGGCGTGCATGATTGCCAGCATACAGACAAGTCTTTTTTCTTCAAAGAAAAAAAACCGAAAAAAAAAAAAAGGCTCCTATCACTACTTAAGAACCACTTACTTCCCTTTGAACATGAAAAAGATTCATCATATGAAACCCCTACAACTTGTAATGACATATAAAGTAGCCTTTACCACGAAACAATATACAACAAAGCTCTGAAAGTTCTCTACATTGCTGCAGGAATTTTCACTTTACAGAGAAAAGTTTCATTTATGTTTGACGCCGTAATGTTGGGGTTGTTGGTCCTGAACAAGATGGGCTGAGACTGCAGGGTCTGGCTGAACTTTTCTTGGAGGAGGGATTGGCAGTTTCTAGAAATTATGAATGCTCCTAGTCAAGCATCTGTATGCTTAAGTGCATGTAAGCCTTCCCTATATTTGCTGCAACATCTTTAAATGCGCTTCATTATTTGAATAAAGCAAGCATAGGCACAGCAGGATTCGTCAAACAGATTTCTGAAAATAAACCGATTCTTGCTTTCCACTGCAGGAAAATAGCTACATAGTTGCACAACAAACTGTATATCATAACAATTCTCTAAAATACCAGCATCAAAACAATGAATTCTTGACCTTCTCTACATACGTCATTTGCCTGAGGACAGCAGCATCTGTTTTCTGCAAGACCTAATAGATCCATCAATGTGGAGGCAAGACTTGCTTCAAATATGCCATTAGAAAGTCACCAAACAAAATATGAGTCAACAAAAATGCATTTTAAAGGTTCAAAGTTTTAAGGCAAACATAGAACTAAAGGATTTAAAATAAACCTCCTATCAAAGGTACAGTTTCTAGATTCAGATGCAGCGAGGACATCTAATAAATAAAGAAACTAATGGAAGTTATTAAATCTTAGCTGAACCTTTGATTGTGAAACATTCATCCCTAACACAATGTTTACATATTTTTCCTGTTGAGGTCAGATTGTTATCCTTACTACCCATTTTTTTAATGTGCACACATACGCTAAATAGACTCACCAAAATTTTAGCTAAATATACTCAAAAACGTGAAATATATTTAACATAATGAATGACTACGACAAACCTTTAATTATCTCTTTTCATTGCATATGTAAAGTCTGTGGGACTAATTCTGTCCAGGAACACTGTTTTAGAGGAGGTGGAAACTGGTTTGAGTGACTGCTGCATTTGGCCAGTTCAAGAGCATGTTGGTGAGAGGCTTCCAAACCATATCAAATGGACCATAGTGTTTCATGTGAAAGACTGTTACATTATTAGGGTCTGTCGGAGGAAAGTTCCCTAAGATTATTAAAGGCACTGTTTGTATCATTGGGAGTGAAGGTAGGTGGCGATTTGTCTCTGAATGGATTTTGGGTAGATTTTCACAACTTCCTTATTAAAGGCGAGAT
>NC_092279.1:35241235-35247457 GCF_036320965.1 Panulirus ornatus | reverse complement strand
CTTACATCCTGAATAAAAACTTTTCCTGCTTCTACAAACTTTCCTCCCACACCATTTATTCTTAGTAATACCTTCCACAGAGCATCTCTATCAACTCTATCATATGCTTTCTTCCTGATCCTATAAAATGCTACTTACAAATCCATTTGCTTTTTCTAGTTTTCTTCCACATTCATTCTTTCAAAGCAAACACCTGATCCACACATCCTCTACCACTTCTGAAACCACCCCACTGCTCTTCCCCAATCTGATGCTCTGTACATGCCTTACCTCTCAATCAGTCCCTCACATATTAAATTTACCAGGAATACTCAACAAACTTTACCTCTGTAATTTGAGGCTATTCTCTCTTATCCCCTTTGCTTTTACAATGGGCACTATGCACGCATTCCGCATATCTCAGGCACCTCCATGAGTCATACATACATTAAATAACCTTACAACCACTCAACAATACAGTCCCCCCCTTTTTTAATAAATTCCACTGGCTAACCATCCAAGCCTGCATGCTGCCTTGCCGGCTTTCTTCTTCCGCAAAGCCTTTCACTAATCTTCTCGTTTACAAATCATTTTTCCCTAACCTCTCATTTGCACACCACCTCCGACCAAAACACCCTAATCTGCCACCTATCACCAAACATCATTCAACAAACCTTCAAATACTACACTCCCATCTCCTTCTCACATTCCACCACTACTGTTATCACCCCCCCATTTGCGCCTTCACGGAAGTTCCCTTTAGCCTCCCTTGTCTTACGCACTTTATTTACCTCTTCCGAACATCTTTTTATTCTCCCTAAAAATTTAATTGATACTCTTCTCACCCCAACTCTCATTTGCCCTTTTTTCTCACCTCTTGACCTTTCTCTTGACCTCCTGTCTCTTTCTTTTATAAAATCTCCCCACTCAATTGCTTTTTTTTCCTGCAAAAATCGTCCAAAATGACCTCTCTATTCTCTTTCACTATTACTCTTACTTCTTCACCCCACCACTCACTACCCTTTCTAATCAACCCACCTCCACTTCTTCTCATCGCCACAAAGCATCTTTTGCGCTAATCCATCACTGATTCCCTAAATTCATCCCATTCCTCCCCCACTCCCCTTCGCTCCATTGTACTCACTTTTTCCATTCATGTACTCAGTCTCTCTTGATACTTCCTCACACAGGTCTCTTCTCAAGCTCACTTACTCTCACCACCCTCTTCACCCCAACATTCACTCTTCTTTTCTGAAAACCCATACTAATCTTCACCTTAGCCTCCACAAGATAATGATCAGACATCCCTCCAGTTGCACCTCTCAGCACATTAACATCCAAAAGTCTCTCTTTCGCACGCCTGTCAATTAACACGTAATCCAATAACGCTCTCTGGCCATCTCTCCTACTTACATAAGTATACTTATGTATATCTCGCTTTTTAAACCAGGTATTCCCAATCATCAGTCCTTTTTCAGCACATAAATCTACAAGCTCTTCACCATTTCCATTTACAACACTGAACACCCCATGTATACCAATTATTCCCTCAACTGCCACATTACTCACCTTTGCATTCAAATCACCCATCACTATAACCCGGTCTCGTGCATCAAAACCACTAACACACTCATTCAGCTGCTCCCAAAACACTTGCCTCTCATGATCTTTCTTCTCATGCCCAGGTGCATATGCACCAATAATCACCCACCTCTCTCCATCAACTTTCAGTTTTACCCATATTAATCGAGGAATTTACTTTCTTACACTCTATCACATACTCCCACAACTCCTGTCTTCAGGGAGTATTGTATCTTCCTTGCTCTTGTTCTCACTTACCCCTGACTTTACTCCCCAGTACATTCCCAAACCTCTCTCCCTTTACCTTGAGCTTCGTTTCACTCAGAGCCTAAAAACATCCAGGTTCCTTTCTTCAAACATACTCCTTATCTCTCCTTTTTTCACATCTTGGTTACTCCACACACATTTAGGGCAACCCACTCTCTGAAGCCTATTATAAATATTTATATATATATATATATATTTATATATATATTAGATATATATATATATATATATCTATATTATATATATTCTTGTAAATTCACTTTCGTTTTTATAGCCATCGACTTGTAAATTTCTAAGTTTTATTTATATGCATTCGAATTATACACTTTCCACTTACGTTTTATTTTTATACCAGCGACTCGTTACTTTATTACATTTTTATTTCATGTGCGATTGATAGTCTAGGTGAGGTTGGGCTTGAAATCTTAATCACAGAAAATGGTAAGTATTCAGTGTATACATGTAACTTTTATGGGTTAACAAAAATGTAGGATTTTTTAGGTTGTTTAAGAAGTTTGAACGTTTTCTCTCTCTCTCTATATATATCGACTTGTACATTTACTTACCTTTTATTAACATACCGTCGACATGTACATTACTTAAAAATCTATTTATAAGCCATCGACCTGTTACATTTTACTTACGATTATTTATCTGACAACGAATTTGTAATTTTACTTACATTTTATTTATATGCCATCGACAGGTTAGGTTCGTTAGCTTGAAATGGATAAATCACAGAAAATGGTAGAAAATTAGTCATTGTAGAAAATGGTAAATTTTTTAAGGGTATGGATAACAAATGTTAGGAATCATTTAGGGTTTTAAGAAGTTGGGTTACGTTACTCTCCATACATTGCTTTGTGACATTCTAACTTTCGTATTTATTTATATGCCATCGACTCGTACATTTACTTACATTTTATATATAAGGCCATGGACTTGTATAACTAGATGGATATAAATAAACAGTATCGTAAATGTTACATTTTTTTTCGTTCTGTTTATATGCCAGCGACTCGTACATATACTAAAAACGTTTTTTTTTATATGCCATCGATTTGTTACATTTACTTTCCGTTTTATTTGTATGCCATCGACTTGTATAATTTACGTACGTTTCATTTATATGCCAGCACTCTACATTTACTTACGTTTTATTCATATGACATCGACTTGTACATTTATTTCGTTTTATTTTAATTATGCCTATCATGTACATTTACTTTACTATTTATTTATAAGCTATCGTCTTCTAATTTACTTAGTTATATTTAATGCATCAACTATATTCATGTACTTACGGTTTATTTATATGCATCGAAATTGTATATTAGCTTGCTTTCTATTTATAAAACCATCGACTTGTACGAGTCGCTGGCATATCAAATAAAACGTAAGAAATGTACATTTACGTACGTTTAATTTACGTGCCATGACGGTTTAGGTTACGTTTAATCTTGAATGAAATCACAGAAAATGGTTTTAAAAATTAGTCATTGTTTCGCACAAAAAGTTCACCATTTTCTACAACACGTTATGAATTTTTGGGTGGTTTAAGAAGTTGGAATACGTTAACTCTCTATATATCGATTGTTCATTTACTTCGTTTTATTTAATATACATTCACTTGTACATTGTTTACGTTTGATTATAAGCGATCGACTTGTAATTTTTTTTACGTTTTATTTATATGCCATTAGATTTATATTATTTACGTTTCATTTTTATCCCAGCGATCTTATATTTATTACATTTTATTTAATGCCACCACATTTTAGGTTACTTTAAATTTAAAAATAATAATAGAAAAGGGTAAAAAGGGGTTTTTGTCCCCCTAAAAATTTTCCCATTTTCTACAAAATTTTGGTTTTTTTGGGGTAAGAAGTTGGGTACGTTATCTTTTAATCGACTTTTACAATTACAATCTTTTTATATATGCCACCCGACTTGTATATATACTTAGTTTTATTATAGAAATCGACTTACACAATTAAATTACGTTTTTTTTATTTGCCAGCGACTAACTTACGTTTTTTTATATGCATCGCTTGTACTTTATTTACTTTTTTTTATTTATATGCCTCGGAGGTTAGGTTACTTTGGCTTGACATGAAATCACAGAAAATGGTAAAAATTAGTCATTGCAGAAAATGGGGAACTTTTGGGATAAGAAACACGTTATGAATTTTTTAGGGTTTGTTTTGGGATACGTTACTCTTATTTATCGACTTGTACAATTACTTATGTTTTATTGTAGCCATCGACTTGTAATATACTTACTTTTTTAATTTTATGCCATCGACTTGTACATTTATTTACTTTTCATTTATATGCCAGCAAATCGTACATTTGCCTTTTTATTTTTTACCATCACTTGTACAAGTCGGGACTAAAGAAAAACGTAAGTAAATGTACAAGTCGATAACATACATAAAACGTAAGTAAATGACTGCCATCGACTGTACTTTACTTGTCGATCGATAATGGTTCACTGATGTTCCCCCCTCCCCGTGTGTGGGAAGGGATGGTCGGCCGCGCGTCATCGAAAGCGAGAGTGAGGAGGAGGAGGGGGTGGCGGGCTGGCTGGCGGGCTGGCTCGGTTTGTGTGTGGTATGCGCCGGGGGGCGGTTGTGTTAGGTTGGTTAGGCACGAAACCATAAGGTTTGTCATACTTGTACGAATGCCTGTGGATTTTCCTTGGTGTAGGAGCTTGATTCCCTTTTTGTTGTGGGTTTTGTTAGGTCTCCCTGTACCGTCGTCTAAGTTTCTGCCCGGCAAGTACTGATCCTGTCGCTCGGCCATGCGCGTGCGAATCGTAGTATTGTGTTCGACCCTATGCCCCCGCCGCAACATCATCATCATCAGCGGCAGCTGCATTAGTAGTACCTTCTTCAATTCCATTAGACCCAATCAAAATGAATCTTGGTCTGTCTTTTCGAAGCATTTTCCCCGTATGGAACCGTCATGGCCCCCGCTGCAGCAGGGGGGAGACGACGCCTTGCCGTTTATGGCTTTTTCCTATTGTGAGAGTTACCTACCCTTCCCCGACGCTTCATGCGTCATTTCCCGAGAATTTCCCAAGATGGGATTTTCTCCTTTTTTTAAAAAGGTGCGGGATGTTTGTGGGGGGCCCCGCCCAGCCAATTGTTTTTGATATGATTAGACGGGGATGATTAGACCAGAGCTTCTGCCTGGCAAAATAAAAGCACTGTCGCTGGCCTGCGCGTGCGAATCGTAGGGGCTTAGTGTTGTACACCAATGCCCCAGCAACAGCAAAGGGAGGAAAAAGGGTAAGTTGAGAGCTACATTTCTACTTTATTCCCCTCCCAAATACGGGTCAACCAAACCTGTGTGCTGTACCGAACCGTTTTTCATACACTTGCTACAGTGGTGCCGTGAGTGGCAGAGCAGTCTCCTCACTGCGATCCCCTAAGGTTTAACCCAAAAAGGTTGGGGATTTTTCACCTAATCGATGGCAAAAAGCCCCTGCATAGTAGACATATGGATTAAGATGGTTGGTATTTCGCCACCGAACTGGACCTCCCCTCGCCCTCACTTTCAATGCCGGGTAGGAGGCTGGTGGGTGTGTGTGGTACGGAATGTGAGAGCGCGGGGCGGGGGGGGAAAGGAGGGGCTTGGGGGGGGGGTGGGGGGGGGGGTTGCCGCCCTCCTCCCCCTCTGCCGCCACCGGCCCGCCCCTCGCTCACATACGACAATTTATTAAACAACCCCCAATTAGTGAGTGATGTCAGATTCCACGGTGCAATGTAGGCGATCGACAATGGTTCAGATGTTCACCCCCACCACCGTGGGTAAAGGGAAAGGGGGGGAGGGGGGTCGGGCCCAGCGTCATCGAAGCGAGAGTGAGGAGGGGGGTGTGGTGGTGGCTGGTGGGTTTTTTGTGGTATCGCCCCTACATTTACTTACGTTTTATTTATATGCCATCGACATGTGTTTTCGCCCCGCAAGTAATCGTACAAGTCAAAGCATTGTACGTATGTAAATGTACAACTAACCAAAGTAAATGGACCCCTACGGCCCGGGATTGAAGGGGAGGAGGGGGTGGCTGGCTGGGTGGTGGGGTATGGGAAAGCGAGACCGCCGGGGGGTGGAGGTTGGGGGGGGGGTGGCGGTCCTCCTCTCCGCCCCCGCCACTCCCGCTCTCTCGCCGCGTACGAAAAACGTTACTAAAACAACCGCCAAACTAGTGAGTGATGTCAAACTCCACTATTTCAATGTGGGTCGATCGATAATGGGCCCACTGATGTTCACCACCACCACCGTGGGTGAGGAAGGGAGGGAGGTGGGTCGGCCCGCTTTATCAAAGCGAGAGTGAGGGGAAGGTGGCTGGCTTGGGTCGGTGTGTGCGGTGGTATGCGGCTGGAGGGGGGG
>NC_092279.1:35229310-35241135 GCF_036320965.1 Panulirus ornatus | reverse complement strand
ATTCTTAAAAACACCCCTCAAACCATGGGTTTGACGGCCCGGAGAGCGCTCAGCTCGTTCGCTGGCTCGCTCGCCGGCTCTGTATGCCTTGCTTGTTGGCATGTCCGAGGTCTGGTCATGCTACAGGATTGCTCGCGGAAGAGTAGAGTGTAACGAACGATTTCATCTTACGGTGTAGATCAAGCTGCTATGCTTGATCATTGGGGTTACTGTAAAATACATTTCTAACTGTATAAAAAACTCCATTTTATATGTATTTTGTATAGATATATATATATATATATTTATGATTTATATATTATATATATTATATATTTTTATATATATATATTCTTTCTTTCATACTATTCGCCATTTCCGCCTCAGCGACTGGTTTTTGAGGGTTAGCGTTTAAGAAAAAGAGGTCTCTCGGAGCATAGGAGGGTAATATCTCCACCTGGCCCCCCCCTTTTTTTTCCATCTTTGTTTTCTTCCTTGGGAAATTTATATATATACTCTCGTGTATTAATCGGTTACTATAAAGATATTCACATTGTTTAACGTCTTTCGTAGTTTAAGCGGGCTATATTGTTTGCGCTTATTCCACATCATTAACCAAACCGCGAGCAAAATTAAGGAACTTGGCGTTATTCATCAGTGTTGTATTTGTGGTTTGTAGCGAGAGTGTATATTTCTACCCCTCCACAATGGTCGTCCTGATTAGTTGACACAACTCCTTCCATCTAAACACTTGATTCCGGGATTTTTACACTTGTGTTTTATCTATAGGTTAGGCGGTTGGGGTTTTTTTATATTGCCGAGATGGGTTTTTATTGGGTACTTAATTGCCGGTTCTTGTCTAATGTAATTGTTCAACAATGGATTGTAGGGAGCGGTTTTGTATTGAATTAGTTGTCGGTGGAAAATGACGGAAGTGTATATTTATATTTTTATATATATATATTATATATATATATATATATTTATTTATATATTTGGTAATGTACTTTGAGGTTTACGTGTTTAGGTTGTTTGTGGAGTACAAGATTGGGTAGGATGGTAGGCCGAGTTGTTAGCAGAGTGAGAGGGATGGACAGATGAAATCATTGTTACTCTGAGCCTACAGGAAGGTTTTGTATGAGGGGGTAAGCACAGGTTACAATGTGTGGATATCCCTGTACGAATGGTTGTGAGTATAGAGGCGATGTACTGAGAGATTCGTGAGGAGAAAGATATTAGGAAATTGGGATGTGGGTTTTGCTTTAGTTTATCGTCCTAGACTACAGTGATTTCCCTTGAGGTTTTGTAATGGCCACCTGTGTTGCTCTGTCAGACAGCTTTGTGCAGTGGTTTTTTCGATTAGCCAATTGCTAGGTGTATTTGTCAGGTCAGGAGCAGTTTGTGTTATTGTGGGGTCAGCTTTCGCTGGTTTGGTTCACTCGCTACGGTGCGGTCCAGCTGGGGAATAGGTTAATTGTTGGCGGCAGCTGGTCCATTAAGTGTTTGGTTTGGCAGCTGTCCAGTGTTTTTGTCAACCTGCTGGCCTTTGTGTATGATGTTTATGTCAGGTGGCCCAGTTTTGTTTGTTTGTCTGTTGGCTACGCTAAGTGCTGGTGTTGTTTGCGGGGTTTTTAATGTGTTCTTGTTTTGTTAGCTCGACCTTGTGTTTTTGTTGACCAGCTGTCCAGTGTCATTGTTTCTAGCTGGCGCTGTGCATTGTAGCCAGCTTGGTTCCACACAAATGAGGGAATGGCGGGTTTGCGATGTACTTAACTCCCTTAGCTATAAGCGATGTAGGAGACGTTAGAATTTGATTTTGATGCTTAGGATTTTATATTGGTTTTTGGCTGTATGAATGTTAGACCTGTATATTTTTTTTATGTGTACACAATCATGGGCTAAGTCATTCATTGCACTGGGTAACCAAAACTGTCGTGTTGATAGAGAAAGGAATACCAAGTTATTTTATCATTGTGGCAAAATTTGTAGGAAACATAGAGTATCGTTGTGAATATTCACAGTTCAGTTTAGTTAAGGCTTAAAGAGAGAGAGAGAAAAAGAATCTTAATATCGCATGAAAAAATTCATGTGTATTTGGTGGTCTTGTTCTGTAAGTGTCTGGATTGTTCACCCTTAACAGCTTTAACTGCTGTAGTTATTTTATCTCGCTCGTTATCACGGTAGTTTTGCCATATACCTCATGCCATTTCGCTTGCCCATCTCGTCGTTTTGGTGAAAGAGGAGAGAGGGGCTTTGTGTGTGTTTGAAGATAACCGATAATCTTTCACCTTGATAACTGCTTTAGCTGGGAAAGCTTATGTCTCTCTTCTTTAATGGCGAGATTTTTGCTTTATTATACTCCGAACAAGGTTCGGCCAATTAAGACCATTTACCGTCAGAGCTTCGCCTGTAATTGTAATTATTCCATTCAACTTGACGTCGCATACGTCCATGACCCGCACGAAAACTATGCGAATGTGGTCGTGTTTCCTGAGTATAAGATTGTGATTTGTAGCGTAGCTGGGTTCGTGTTGGTGTGGGTTTCTTTTGGGGGTCGGCTTTTAACAAAAAAATAAGCGAGGGGGGGGATGGGAGGAGGACGGGAGGCAAAAAAAAAGCGATCAAATCCCAGTCGCCAACGCGTTACGGTCATCTTGAAATCTACGAGGAGGCGTTGTTCGAGGCGAGTACGTTTGCTTTTAGATGCGACGTAGTATGTTATTGAAGAGACGTTTCCGTTTTAGTTATAGAAGCGTCGAAGTTAGTTTTAGAAGCGTAGTCGTATATAATAGTAAGCGACGTCGTATTGGTTTTAGTAAGAACGACGTCGTATAGTGTATAGATAGCGACGAAGTTTTGATTAAATTTTTTATATTAATATAGTTATATAGTTATCAATTATATATTATTATTTATTTAAATTTAGTTTTAATTTATTATTATTTTTATTATATTTTAATAGTTTATTTAGTATTTTATTTATTATTTTATTTTAGATTTTTTTTTTTTTTTATTTTTTTTTATTTGATTATTTAACTTTAGTTTTTTTTAATTTTTTATTTGTTATAGAAGCGACGTCGTTTAAGTGATAGATGCGAGTACGTTTATCGTAATAGTTATAGAAGCGACGTCGTTATAGTTATTGAAGAGCGACGTCGTTTAGTAATAGAAACCCACGTTCGTATAGTTATAGAAGCGACGTCGTATAGTTATAGAAGCGAGTAGCTATAGTTATAGAAGCGACGGTAGTATAGTGATAGAAGCGACGGGGGTCGTATAGTTATAGAAAGCGATCAGCGTTCGTATTTTATAGTAATAGGAAAGGGTAACTGTCTCTTATAAGACGTGTAAGACGTTTGGTTCTCCCTTTGATGGCATGTAGTCGTACGTGTTAGGGTAGTTGTGAGGTGTGTGTGTGTGTGTGTGTGTGTGTTTGCGGCCCGGGGGGGAGGAGGGGGGGCTAGTGGTTGGCCGCAGGACTAGGTAAGAACAAAAAAAAAAAACAAAAAAAAAGAACCGCAGAACGTATTGGTTGGTGTTTCCTAAATATACAGAAGTGATGTTCTTCTGTGGACTCGGGGTGCTAATTTTAGGCACGTTCATTTGTTCTCGCCAATTGTAAGGTAATTGTTTTTTCTTTTTTTTTTGGTCTCTTGTTCATTCATACGTCCATTTATTGCGGGGGTAGCAGGTAAAGTACCAATGAGATATAATCTTTGTTGCTCTGGGATGTGGTTATGTATAGATTGAGAGAGGAGAGAGAGAGAGAGGAGAGATGAGAGAGTGAGAGAGAGAGAGTGAGAGAGAGAGGAGAGAGAGATGTAAAAGAGAGATCCACGTTTGACCATCATGACAATGGATCGAATGGTGGTTTCTTTCACACACAGCCGTCGAGGATATGTTAATGGCAAGTGAAGACGGCCCGGGTGTTAAAGTGACGGGGCTGACAGACAGACAGGTAGGCAGTGAGGAGACAGACAGACGTCAAGTTTGACGAGAGCGCCGTCCGGTATGCCCCGAAGTCTGGTCGAGTACATCAGAATTCAGGTTGATCAACCCCGGTATGGACGGTCAATTTAAAGTTATAATGACCCTTTACCCATGATTATTTTTAATGTCCAGTCTTCGCCCTGAGGGGCAAGGGGTTAAAGGCATCACCCTCAAATTGACGGTGAGGGAAGGGATGGATTGGGGGGGAAGGGGGCGGTAAGGAGTGTAGGGGTAGGGTCTGGGATAGCGGGGCAGGGGTGGAGGAGAGTTGGGGTTGGGTGTTGGTTGGGAAAAGAAGTGGCCACCAGGCGAGAGATACCTGTGGGTCTTTGTCAATCATAAAATTTACGGTTGAAACTTTACCATTACATTTTTTTTTTTCTTTATGGACTGGAGTCTTCATTATTTCTCAGATTAGCATGATATTTAGCGTTTTGTAAACATTTCTTTATGGCCATTCCGCCCTTTCGACAGGACACCAGTTTCGTCCACCCCCCCATCCTTTTTTTTTTTCTCAATTTTTTTAAATGCAGTTTCTGGCCGGTTTTAATGGCGCCCTTTATGTTCGTTTTGGCGTACGAGACGGTTCGTTGTGATTACGAACAACGTATTCTGTACGGCCTCGTCGTGCGTCGGGTTGCGTCCAGCCTAATCAGCTCCTCGAAAAAATAAACTTCGTACTTAAGGTATAATGATGTTCGTTACAGCTTGAAATTGTTCGTGTTTGCTAATGTAGAAACAAAAAAAAGAAAAGAGCAGCGAGAATAAATTTGTAAGTAATTGGAATGAATGTGGTCCTGGTTTTGTGACCTTGTGGGACGCCCGAGGTTTTATGAAGAATTTCAGGACACCGATTAAATGGAAATTGGTGATCTTGGTTTAAGATAACCAGCTGTTATCTTGTGCCAGCTGTTGTTGTTTACTGCGATACATCTGGGAGAGTAGGAGGAAGAAACTGCTTTATTTCTATTTTTTTTAAGACGTTGATATAATGTTGATTGAATGGTATATTTTTCACTCCTGTCTATGGAAACTTCGAAAAAACCATTTCTTGATGAATCTTGAGATTTTCTTTTAACATTATTACTCGGGGCCGTAAAAATAATTACGTCTTTTATAATACTGTGCAAAAAATAATACAAATGGGATGTACAAATAGAGAGAGCGAGCAAATTACATTTACTTCAGGATGCAGGGATACAGCATGGTCGACCCACACACTTAATCCGGGAACCTGTTTGATATGACTTGTTGAGATGCATTATGAGCCAAGTTTGTGCCAGGGATGGAAGGTTTGTGATGGTTGTGGGCAAAAATGGCGGGGATGCGGATGCCCTGGTTAGGTGGAGGACCCCCGTCTTAGTGTCACTAAAGGAAGGAGTACCTGTGGGATGTGTTGCTGGTCCATGGTATGCATCATTGGTGGAAGTAGGATCTCTGATTACTTCGTGTATTGTGGGTGAATAGTAATCTAGGTGGTCTGTTGATGGTCTTATGGCAATCTAGGGTCTGTTTGGTGGTCTTATGCAATGGTTTCTAGAGGTTTGGTGGGGTAAGGGTCCAGAGGGTCAGTGGGTTTCTTGGAATGAGAATTTTAGTTCTTGTAACCCCTGGGGGGATAATTTGGTGGGTCTGGTTGTAGTGTTGTTTTGAAGGGTGTATACTTGTCCCTTAACAGTGTTGGTTGTTTTTAGAAAGATCGTCATTTCGGCGTTGATGGTTTATAGGGTAAATTTCAGTGGTCTTTGATGATTATTTATTAGGACATTTGGGTTCGTTTTGATGGTTCAAGGATAATGTCCAGTGGTCGTAAGATAAACGTTAAGAGGAGGACCCAGATGTGTTTGACAGGTCTTTGGAGTTGTAAGGAATACGAGTGGTTGGTCGTTCATTTTGGGAGGGTCTTTGGCATCACTGTGCCGCTGGAAGGAAGATCTCAGGGGGTCTTGGTGTTACTAAGAGGAACCATTGTGTCTTGGTCATCCCGGGAAAACACCTAGGGAAGTCTTTCTCGTCCCTGGAAGGGAGTACCAAGGTGCTGTTGGACATATGGGTATTATTGGTAAATTCCTGCGGTTTTTAAGAACGAGAGACGGTGCACAAAAAGGATTGATGGCGATTGGTGGCTGTGGCAAGGATCTTGGTACTAGGTTAGTGAAACGCTTGAAGGATATTTTTGATGGTCCCTTTGAAGGAAAGGCGCCCTGCGCTCCCATGGGACTTGGAAGTCATCCTTGCTTGCTCATCCCCCCCAAAAGCCCTTCCCCGGGTTTAAACAGGCGGTCGACCCGTACGGGGAGATAAAAACGGTTTGGGGGCCCGGGGAAACTACCTGTTTGGGGGGGGGGGGGTCTTTAAATGGAAATGATTTATGTCCCCAATCATTCCTTTTTACAGTGAAAATAAAAAGGCGAGTGTATCGTGGGGTTTTAGCCAAATGGCCACAGTTTGTGGTTTTTTATGATAGTTGGGGGGGAAAGTTTGTTTTTTCCAGACTTTGTGCGTATTGTTGTTACCGTTTCCCAAACCAAAACCCACAACACACAAACACACACAATACACAACACTGGTTAAAAAAAATTAAATTGGGTTTTCCTCCGCAAAAATTTCCTGCCGAAAAAGGTGTGGATTTTTAATTTCATTTTTTTTTTATTTTGTCAGTCTTTGTCTTTGCAAAAAACGGAAATGTGGGTGAATATATGTGAAAAAAAAAGGGGTTTCTTTCCCCCCGCTTCCTTTGCGAAAACGAAATTAAAAAAAAAGGGGTTGGGGGAAAACGACGGGGGAAAATAAATGATTTTTCCCTTTTCCGTTTCTCTGTTTTCAAAAAACATACAGGGGATGAGTTTAAAACCTCAAAGTACATGTTTGCAGTTACTTTTCCTTTTTCCTTAAAAAAACTAAGGGAAAAAATTTCCCGAAAAATAGGGCTTTCGAGGCCCTTTTTTGCTTTGTTAACACTGTTTGACTGGGTTTAATTTTTAAAAATTTTTTTTTTTTAAAAAACCCTGGGGCCAAAGGGAGGAAAAGTTCGGTGCAAAAACATTATGTTGCTTTTTTTTTTCCTTTAAAAAAACAAGTAAAGGCTTTTTGGATAGCCCAAAAGGTCCAAGGAAATTTTTAAATTTTGGGATTTTAATTCCCTCTTATGTTTAAAATTTGCACACTAAGGGCCCAAACAAGCAATCATTGCGACGAAAACAAAGAACAGAGAAATTTTGTGCCCTTTTTTCCCTTAAAAATCGGGACATTTTGGGCGAAATATTTTCAACTTGTGTTATGTTTTTTTCTTTTGTGTATGGTTTAGTCATAGGTTTGATTGGGGGCCGGGGGTAACGGGAAAAAGTGTGTTTTTATGCAATTTTTTTCCCTTTTTTTGAGAATTTAATTTCCGGTTTTGTAATTTTTGGGCATAAGAAAGAGGGTTTTAGAGATTCGAAAATGTTTTCCGGGCTGAGAGGGGGGGAGGGGGGGAACAAAATTTTGAATAAACTCTAATGTACGTTCGGGTTTCCCCCTTTCTTTCGTCCTTTTTCTTGTTTTGAACAGAAAAAGGGAAAATAAAATTTAAAAACCCTTAAAAAAAAAGAAAAAAATTTTCACCGGGGGATTCAAATGCTTGGGCCCTTGAACAGTTTTTTTTAACTACCCAAAATAGATCAAACTTGAATCACCTTGAAACAAAGGGGGGAAAATGAGGTTTTTTTTAAAAAAAAACACCCCACCACACAAAAAACACACCCCAAACCCCCACGGGTGTCTATACCAAATTTTAAAAAGATCATGGGCGATTTTATGAAGATAGGGCAAAGGGTTTTTTTTTTATATTTATATATTTTTTTTTTTTTTTTGTTGATAATGTGGGGTATCTTATTTCCCGCCAGGTTTTAAAAGGTTTACACCCTTTCCGGTCCCCCCTGTTTTTTTGCGTCAGGGGTCGGGGGGTGGGGGGTCAGCGAAAAGGGTTGTTTTCGTTCAATTGTGGAATTTAAAAACAAGACGGAAATAAAATTTTTGGGGGGTTTTATAAATGGAAACGCGTTTTTATACAGTTTGTTGGGTTTGGGGCGGCCCTCAGGTTGGGTTTGGGAATTTTCAAGTGGCTTGTGTTAAATTTTCCCCGGAAATTTTAAAAGGGTTTTTGTTATCATTTTCCTGTGTTCCCTTTTGGCTTAAAAATTATGTTATCAGGGGCTTTTAGATGAAGTTGTTAAAATTTTTGGACAGTGGAAAGGGCTACCCCTGGGATCATGGCGTTTTTGTTGGGGTGTGAGTTGGGTTTAAAAATTTTAAGCAAGGGGTTTTTTAAAAACCCTAAGGTCTTCAAGAGCTTTTTTATGGATTGTTTTTAAAAATTTTGTCATCTTTTTAGAAAAAAAATTGGGGCAATTTTTGGGGGTTTTTTATTTTTTGATGCTGTCCAGGGAGACAGGGTCTTGAAAAAATTTCCAGGATACGGGTTTTCGAACCCCCTTTCCCGGAGGAAAAAGGGGCATTTAGGGCCGGGGAAGGGGGGAAGGGCTCGAATCTTTCAGGAGGGCAGGGTTTTCGAATCTTTAGGAGGAAAAGGGGTTTTCGAACCCCCCCCGGAGGGAAGGGTTTTTGAACCCTTTCCCGGGGGGACGGGTCTTTGGAACCTTCCCGGAGGGGGGGCAGGGGGGGTTTTAACCTTTCCCGGGAACGGGTCTTTAAAAATTCCCGGGGACGGGTTTTTTGAAACCTTTAAAGGGGACAGGGTCTTGGAACCCTCCCAGGGACAAAGGGGGGGTGAACCTTTTTCCCGGAGAAAGGGACAGGGCCCCCCCTTGGGGGGGGAAAAATTCCAGGGAAAGGGTTCATGAAACCCCTTTCCCGGGGGAGGGGTTTTCCCTGGGAATGACGGATGGTTGTCTTCCAAGTCAAAAAGTGTACCAGTACAGCTAGTGTGGCATAGCCTCTTGCTGCTTTTGCCACTAGCTCCTCTTCTTCAGGAAGTCGGCACATAGACCACTGCTCACGGGGACATTATTGAGTAAGATATCAGGCGGGGGGAGAGGGCGTTCCCGCTCCCGAACCTCCATCACCTGAGGAAGAAAATCCTGTCGCAGTATGTGTGTGTGTGTGTGTGTGTTGTGTGGTAGTGGAAGCCGACATCGCCGGCGGGGGTTTCTTGTGTGTTACGTGGCGGCCGCTACCGGGAAGGAAAGGTGGGGAACGGGGGAATAGGGGCGATTGCTTTTGTGCATCATCCCCCCGCTGGTCGTCTGCGGATATGCCTCTTTATCTCTCTTCTTTTCTCTCTCTCTCTCAGGGGGGCCCCACTTCCCCTCGGTTCTCGACCGTTATTTTTGCAGCTGTGTGTTGTGTGTCTTTCTTTCTCTCTCATTTCTCTTCTCATTTCCAGCCCCTTTTCCTTCTTAAGCATTAGTACAGAAAAAATAAAAGAATGAAATGGCTTGTACATTATTATGCAAAATTTTAAATAATAAATTAAACGGGAATAATGAGGGTCTGGAAATCTAAAAAATAGCGAATTAATGGTCCCCCTCTTCGTTACAAAGTAGGAGGTCGCGGCACGTTATCAAAAACTATCAAGGCATTTTCGGGTCGTCAAATCTCTTAATAGCAGGAGGGGAACCCCGTTTACTCACCCACGTCCACAGAAGTTATTCTCTCTCTCGCTCCTCCGCTGCCATTTTCTTCTCCGTCCTAATGTCCCCATGCGGTGGTGGGAGAGTGATGAGAGGAGAGAGGAGAGGAGAGAGAGAGGAGGGGTGTGAGAGAGGAGAGGAGAGTGGATGGACTGAGAAGAGTTAGGGAGAGACGAGGAGAGGAGCTTGTGGATGAGGAGTGATCTAGGAGAGGGTGAGAGAGGTTGGAGATATTGAGAAGGTGTGAGGGAATTGAAGAGGAGGAGAGGGTGTGAGTGCGGGAGAGGATGAAGAGAGAATGAGGGGATTGTAGGGAGTGGTTATTTGAGGATGAGAAGGGAGACGGGGAGAATGGAGGGAGGGATTTGGAGGGAGGAGTGGAGAGATGGGTAGTGAGAGAGATATAGAGGAGGAGAGATTTGTGAGGGGGGATGAGAGGGAGATGAGAGGGGAGGAGGAAGGGAGAGGTGTGGAGTTAGAGGAGAGGAGAGTTGCTGGGAGGGGGAGAGGAGTGGAGAAGTGAGTAGAGAAAGTGGAGGATGAGGAGGGAGAGGGGGAGAGAGTTCTGGGAGGAGGGAAGAACGCGGTTCGGATGGAGGGACGCCCGGAGGAGGAGAGCAGGAGAGTGAGCCGGGAATGAGGGTTATGGGGGGGAGGTAGGAGAGATGAGTGATGTAGAGAGGAAGGGGAGTAGAGAGAGAGGGGAAAATAAAAAAAAAAAAAAATAGAGGAGCTTTAAGCAAAAATAAAATTGATCTTTCTTATGGGTGAGGAACTCCATCGTAGAAAATAAAAGAGTGGTAAGAGTTGGTTTTATGTTTATTGGAGGGATGATTCCAGCTTCGAAGTAGTTTTTCTGTTATTATTTCTTTTTTGTTTGTGGTTTGTTGTGTATTACTCATTTCCAAAGCAGTCAACTGGGCTGCCATATGCCGTGTTGTGTGTGGGGTTTCGTGTTATATTCGGCTGATTGAATCCTCATGGTATAGGATCTCAATGGATGTATTGGCCTTGCGCTTCCTTGCTGGGGGGTGGGTCATGGTGAAGATCTTATGGAATATGGTGGTAAAAAGAAGAGGGTTTCAGGGTTGTTCCTCTGGCCCTATGGGTTACAGCGATTGTTTGTTGCGGTGGTTTGAACGTTTGGGTTTCGTCTACATCATCGACATTTTGTAGCGATGGGGCGTGGTGTGTTGTGTGGTCCTGTGTGTTCGATTACGTTCTTGTTGGTCCTATAGATTTGTCTCTGATGTTTGAGGTTATTATGTATCATGGCGGTCGGTTGGAACGCTAGATCTGTTCGCTGTTTAATGGGTTTTGTGTGAATTGAAATCGGTTCTGTTTGTGCTTCTGTCTGCCTCGTCGCTGGATTTTATATTAGCCTCTGTTTTTATTATTATGGCGTCGGACGTCGGTGGTGGATCGCTAGATTTGATTTCGCTGATTTGTCGTGTTGGGTTGTGTTGAATTGGCATCGGGTATGTTGCGTCCGATGTGATGGGTTGAGGTGTTAATTGACACGGTGTGCGTCGCTGGTGCTGCCTGGGATTAGCCGCCTGGTATGGTTGGTAGATTTATTAGAAGATAGACGCCCAAAGGTTATGCAGGTCCAGCTCCGTAACGTAAAGGGAAAAGTCATTTACACACACTCCGTTGGTTACTTAGGGAATTTATGTAATGGCTCAGCTCCATTGGCGGGGGATTTTATATTTATCACTCACAAACAGTGGAGGATCGACTAACATAATGATGGAGGGAGAAATATGAGGGAATGAGGAATAATGTTGTATGGGAAGGATAATATATAAGGAAAAATTGCGCTTAATCTAGGACGGCTGACTCCTTGAGGAAGTTGTGGAATTCAAAAACCGCTATAGCATTTTTTTTAGCGCATTATGGGATATATAGTTTATGGGATTTATTTCCAAACGCAGATGATAGGGTGAGGTTCGGGAGAGATTATAAATCACCCCGAGTGGAGGATCTTGGGAAGGATATTTGATGGTTAAGGATAAGGAAGGATAAGTTATCCCCACAATACTTTTAGGGAAAAAAAAAAATAAAAAAAAAAAAAAAAAAATAGTATTATTAATATATATATATATAGATATATATATATATATATATAGTGTCAACAGTGGAAGTCTGAATTCGAAAGGGATTGCAGATTCGGACACTGGAAAAAGATGATAGTTTACACAGAAGAGATCCTTTAAAAGAAAGAGG